>NW_010130286.1:74448-83924 GCF_000699245.1 Pterocles gutturalis
GGAATGCCAGCCTTGGCAAATTCAGGGCTGGGGGTGTAATTTCTTTGCTTCCATCTTGGGCTGATGAAAAGTAGGGTCCCCCCCCCAAAAAATGTGAAAAGTTGAATTACTGATCCCATTAAGCAGGGGATTACCATTTCCCATTATACCTCAGGGAAAGAAGACAACAGACATAAGACAAGGGGTTTGCAGTACCACTGTCTGATGGGATGCCCACTGAAACCAGCCTGGCACCATGGCTGGGAGCTCCTTCTGGCCAAGAGGTCACTAAATCAGTGATACAGCTCCTTTGACTGTCAGTGGATCCGCACCAGCCCTTTTTGTCTGAGTAAATTAAAATGACTGGTATGCAAGAATAAAGAATATGTCACTGAAGGAATATCCAGGGGTTGTCATGCTGACATATTTACCAGAGAAATGTCGATGTGCGCAGAGATCTATATTTGGTGAACAAGAGGTTGGAATGAGATTGCTGCTGTAGGAAACAAATTCCCTGTCTCTGCAAGGCATCTCTGTGGTCTCCACTGTTCTGTGTTTCCCTTTATTTTCCATGCTCCTTCTGTCACTCTGAATCTTCCTGACACACCAGGTGAGGTCTGGCAGGGGATGGGGTGACAGAAGTGAGTACATGGCCACAGCTGTTTGAGTGTGGAGTACTCTGACGTTCACAGCTTCCTCTGGCACTCAGAGTTGGCTTACCTGCTTTTTGCCATTGCTACTTTTTTTTTTTTCTTCTCTATGCCATAACATTTCAGAAACAAAACCAGGATGCTCTTGGAAAACCAAATGGATTTTGAAGGAGACTGCTGTGTTAAATCCCAGACTTTGTAATGCAAGCTTTCCAATCAAGCTAATTTTCAAAAATGCTGCCACTGAGTTTCTCTTCCTTCCCTTATTGATACTGTTCAAGCCTCTTCTTCTGCAGCTGCAGCTCATTCTGTCATGCATGGCTGCCAAGAGTCAGTCTGCAGCTCCCACAGTGACATGCGTTTGAAATGACAGCTCCAGCTTTCACACGCCGGTGCGCTGTACTCGCTGGGGAGTTTCTCTGTTCCTGTTCCACTATTAGGTTTCAAACCTCCCTGCTGAGTAGCTGTCCTCGAGTCACATCAGGTAAGCTTAGCTATGCATTGAATTCAGCGAGTGGAACTAATCCCACATTTCAGCTTTAGATAGAGCAGAACAATGAGACGGGGAGCTAAGCCTGGCCTTTGTCTGAAAGGTAAGGTTTTTAATATATTAAAAGAAGCAGATGCCCTACACTTAAGCATGTATATTGTATTTAATTCCAGGTCTACCTCTGTTTAGGTGAATGCCACGCCTATATAGTTGAGGCAAAGTATGTATAATACATAGTGTACTTACATATATGTCTGAATTACATACATTATGTTTAATGTGTGTATGTTTTGGTTCATTACTCTTGACAGGAAAGCTGTAATGCCAGGATCAATAATCTTCTATAGCTTCCTGAATTTATATACAGACTATTACCACTAGCAGAGGCCAGCCTCAACAAATACACACTTTTGCTTTCCCAACTGTTGATCTTTCTGTCACTGAAAGAATTAAGTTCTGTCCCCAAGTTTCATTTCCACTGCTCAGTGAAGAAGTGACTGGCTCATAATTAATTTTCTCCCTGCACTCCCTTTGCCTCAAAGGGACACCTATATTGACTATGACAGAGCTGGATTTAATTTTTTTAATGATAAAAAGATTAATCTTTATTTGGATCTGAATTTATAAAATCCTTATCTATAAAGATTTGAATCTTTTAGCTGAAATGAGCAGATATGCTAGCTGCTAAAAATTGTACTTAATTGTCTTACCAGGTCCCCAAAGCGCACCTGCTATTTTCTTCAGCAAATAGAGGAAAATTTTAATTTCACCTCATTTGGAATGTAAAAAGAAAGAATGGTGAATAAGAGTGACTACCCTGAGATCTTGCCTGCACAGCACATGCTAGAAATTAGAACAGTCTCTGCAAGAAGAAAGTGGCATTAAAATTACTTTTAGCACTTATACTATTGCTATGATCAGTAAAAGAACTGAGCTCCAAGTGTTCTTCATGCCTATGACAAGCAAGCATGATGAATCCGAAAGAGGAATGAATGTCCTAACTCATTTTTCCTGCCCTTCAATTCCCATGTTCCTTGTGTTGCTGACAAACCTTGCCTTCCAGCTGGTGTGGGGCAGCAGGAGCGATGGGCCACTTCTCAGCAGGTGCAGAAACACTTCCCCAAGCCAGGTCTTGGGAGGGACTGATGGGCCTGCCAAGGAGATGCTAGAGGTGGCCTGAAGACTACCCAAGGAGCTGATGGGCATGCAGGCCCCTACCTGCCCCAGCCATCCCTGCTATCACGTTTGTAGGGGGTTAGACTTCCTCAGTTGAGCATCTGGCCTAGCACCAAAGCGTTACTTAAAAAAACAAAAAACAAAACACAAACCAAAACAAAATTGTAAGTGTAGTCCTTTGAGATGTGGCCTCAAAAGCAGAGCTTCCTGTCTCCCCTGGATGATGCCAGATGATATCTTGGTTCACTGGCTGTGCAGTCTCTTGGCAGAGCTTGCAGTTCCCTCTCTTATTCAACTGATGAATTTTGCAAGTGTATTTTACCATGTGCTGCCCCAGTAAGTGAAACTGATCACAATCTCTCTGAGATGTAGCTAATTCCAAACTGTTGATTGCTCATTGGTTTCTTACCAGGAAAAAGGTTTTGTGAAGCTCAAATGAGTGCCAAATACAGAACAAGGGGCTGGAGGGGCACAGCAGCTGGCGAGTTCTGCATTTTGGCAAAGCATGGTCCTACCCTGAGCCTGGCAAATAAGAATGCTGGTTTTTTGACTCAAATGTGGCCTTTGCTGATAGTTCTTAAATTTGTGTAACAGACCAAAAGAATTAAGTTTAAATATGAATACATCTTACGGCAGGATAATACAAGTATCCATATATGAACTTCTACTTTTATTTATGTGTCGCATCTTATGGCAGGATAATACAAGTATCCGTATATGAACTTCTACTTTTATTTATGTGTCAGTTTATCATCTATTTATCAAACCAGCCTAGAAAGGTTCAGTAGTGAAGATATGGTGATATTCAGTGTAATTCTTAAACGGTCAGATTGGAAATCTTGGAAATTCTCCCCCTTCCTTCCCAGTAGTAAAGAAGTGAATGTCCTGCTAGCTCCAAGTATTGTATGAACCGTTTTATCTTAAATATTTTGCTTAGAAAGCTCTTCTTTATTCTACTAGGCTAAAGAGCAGGCATGTTGTCACAGCACAGGTAAATCCCACAGCTTATTACCATGAAATAAGTAAGCTTAGAGGATAAGAAAAGTGTTCCATCCAAGAGGATAGGAAAGTGGTCTGCCCAGAGAGAGTTCAAGGTCTCTTGTATACAGAACACAGTTCCAGGCTTTAAAGCTGTAACCATGTGTCAGGATTTTTAAAAAGGCAGTTCTCAAAATGGCCTGTTAAACTGGCAATTATTTCTCATTTATCATCAAGCCAGACCTTTAGAGGTGAAAGGAAGAAAGATACTAAAAAGAATTCAGTTTGCAAGGGTTCCTCTGCTTCAGAGGTGCAAGGGCAGGATGTGTGGTGACAGTTCAGCTAAAATTTGACTAGCCCAGGGACCCAAGAGCAGCTTAATCATTGAAGCTTTCGGAGCCTAAATTGGGTGGCTGGTCTATACTATGGCCAGCATCATTGAAGCTTTACTGCTGCTACTGTCTCCTTGGGCCAGATTAAAGCTGAGTGACTGCAGTTAGACATAGTCTTACTTGGCAAAATAATTAGTGAGCAAAGCCTGTATGACCTTATTTGGGGGAGTGTTGGGGTCAAATGGGGGGAAAACCCTATTGTCCATCTTATTGCTTTAGATTCCTGAATAAGTCATCTTCCTTTTTGTATATTCTAACACAGTATTTGCAAATAATTTCTAGGGATCCACCCACTGTCTGACTTCCAGTTATCTGATTTATTCTGTTGTGGAGAGATTTTAGAGGAAATAACCTTTAATTCTCTTTAATACATAACCATTAAATACACTTTTACAGCCACTAACAGACTCAGCATTCTCCCTGGACCTCATCTTAGTGTCCCTCCATTCAATAATAAAGCTATTGACCACAATGAGAAAAGGATTTAAAGCCACAAACAGAAAATTAAAGTTGCCATTGCCAAGAAATATGTAAACTGCAGTTTTCTATAAACAAGTCAAATTTTCCAAATTTAATCCATAGAATATAAATTATGCAATTGAATTGGGCAGGTCAAGTAAATAAGGGCAGGTATCACACGTCTGTTACTTAAAAAACTCAATATCATGTATTAAACTGACTTCCTTATGAAAGCTGACACATTGGGCCTTCCTCTATACAAAAAAAAAAAAAAGCAGCAGAGAAGGGGTTTTAAGAAGTCATTATTCTTCTCTGTTGCTACCTCCTCCACCATCGCAAGGGTCTGTTTGATCTGGACCCCATGGAAGTAGAGAAGAGGTAGACAGAAGGGTTTGCAGATGAGATCAAACTACTTGCTGAAATCTGTTTCTGGAGACAAGGTCAGAAATACACCTCTTCCTGTGCTGGATTGGGTGTATTTCCCCGTTGCATGTGGTTTGTTTTAAAAAGTGGCCACGAAGCCTGGGGCATATGGGTTGTGTTTGCTGGCAAGAAAGATTCTGGAGACTCCAGGTCTGATGTGCAGTGTTTGTTTCAAATAGCTGGAAAGCTAGTTATTTTTAAAGTGATGCTTCTAAATAGGGCTTTTAGGAATAAGAAATTAAACATGCACAGATGTGCATGAAATACTGACAGAAATAGTTCACCTGCAAAGAGGCTAGAGTTAATTCAGTTGCAGTGAATGCTCTGGTAGTGCCACATTTTCTGTTGGCAACAGGGACTCTGGCACACACCTCTGTAATGCGGCCACAAGAAGCTTAAAGAGTCCTGGCGTTTTGAGGGATCATCACAAAAATACGATTAGAGACTTGACAGTTTGGAACAGGGCTCTGCTCTGAGTCTGCTGTAACCCAAACAGGGCCGCTTCCTTTGAGATCGCTGTTGGGTTATACCTGCCGAAAAATGAGGTTTCCCTGAGACCAAACTCACTGAATCTCCTCTTTCTGTCCCCCTGTGTAGAGCAGATCCAGTGGAGTACAAATTTCTCATCTCTACGCAGGTACCCAAGCATTCTGTCAGGCTGCTAGTAATTGCAAACTGTTCTTGCGAAACTTTGCTGACAGTGGATGAATGGGTATTTTGTTCTAAAGTGACTGCTCCAGAATACATCACTGTCACATCACCTAAACAATGCCAGCCACCCAGATTTTCAGTAGCTGCTGGGACTTGCTGAAAACAGAGCCTGTCATTCTGAGATTAAGGAAGGATTAGCTGTGCGATTTCAGTCAGCCCTACGAGTAAGGTTAAATGCTTTGGGAAGAGGAAGTGCGTGTGTGTGTGCGCACATGTGTCTTCCAAAACAACAGATAGTTTCAATAAAGTTGCTCCTGCTGCTAGGAAGTGGCACTTATTGACATTACCAGAGCTGTATCTCATCAGGGTTCTTGTTGCTACCAGCCTGTCTCAGCAAGGCCGAATACGCTGTACAGTATGGGGTAATCAGAAAGTGCCCTCCAGTATCTGCCCCATTAATTGCCCCCTGCCAGTCTTCCCTCTCTTCTGATGTAATGCCCACTGTGCTCAGTATGGCAGGATTGATCAGCTTTGAAGGGCAACTTTCCCTAATGATCCGCAATTCCCCCTACTTAAACTGCAGCAAGAAGTGTCTTTTTAAAGATTCTGCCAAAAAAAGGAAAAGTGTGATTTCTTGGAACTGCAAAACAAAACCTCTCTGCTCCAATCAGTGTATCAATGTATTAAATTATTGCGCAACTAAATTCACCCTTAGTGAGTGAATTGCAGAAAATAAGCGGTGTTTTATGCATTAAAGACAAACTGGTAAAAGATTGTTTCACGGTATCAAGATTTTTTTCAATTAAAATATGAGGGGTTTTCAGAGTGCAGTTGTAGTGGCCTCACAGATTCACAGTATGAATTAAAATGTACAGATAACTGAAGAACTGTGTATTAGTAATTGAGACCAATTTTGGAGGTGGCAAGTAATATTAATATTTTTACTAGTATTGTATTTAAATTTTCTAGTTAAACAATTTTGCTGGAAATTAATGTTTGTTTGGTTTTTTTTAACTCAAGAGATTTATGAAAAAAGTGACCATTCAAAACAATGCTATGAAAACCTGAAAAGTCTTGTCAAGCTTCCATAAACGTTTCTTTCCTTTGTTTGGACTGTGTGGTGTGTGTGGGGAGGGTAGGTTGGCCCTTCCTTTCATAATGCCTTCCACTTCTCAGTGAAATAACAGACAGGGAAAGGCCAAACCAAAAAGGAAAAGAAGTTACAGTGACCCCTTCCTACAATTTTAAACAAACATGATATACAAAATGAAAATATTTACAGGGATTAAAAATTGTTTCCTTTCAAAGGTGCTTGAAGAAATGTGTCTTCATTTTTTTTTTCTTTAAATTTTGTTCCAGTTGCATTTATTATCTTAATTTTGCCAGCAAGAGAGAACATGGAAAGTCTTTCCCAATGCTGTGTAGCAAGAGCTGGATCCTCCAAAAGTGCTCCGTCCATCGTCTCTTGTGTAGCAAAAGCACTGCAGATGCTTCACTTAGTTCCCTGCCAGATGACCCAAACTAACAATTTGCCAAAGATACAATGCTTTCTCGGTCCCTATATTAAAAGTAGATGAATCACAGTTTTCTATTATTTTTTTCTGTAGGTGTAATGAAGAAATAAAACATCTTCAATAACTTCAGTGTTTGTTCAAACTTTTTTTCTCATGTCTTCTAAGTTCTCGAATATCTGAAAAAGTGTGTATTTTGTTCATTTTTTCCTGAAACTTTTTTCTTCCCCTCTTTTCTTGCCTGGGCTCGTGACAAAGACATTCTTTATTCTGAAGGCAAGAATCCTAGAACAAGCAGTGCCAGTTCTGAGTTCATAAAGGGGGCAATGTTTCTAATCACTTATAGAAGACAGAGGTGGACTCTATGTTCCTTCTCAGTTGATATTATTTCATATTTATTTCTGAATGTTTGGAATATCAAATGGGAAAAAACACTTTCTCCAAGTGTTTTCAGCTGTGTGTTTTAAAGCTATATCTGTGAGAATGATAAATTAGGTGTGAAATTAAAGCATAAGTGAAAGCATCCCAGTCCGTCAAAAACCAGGACACTTCGGATTCTTGTGAAATCTTAAAATGGTATCATCAGTTTCAGTGCATTGCTGACCAGAAGAATAAGAAAAACCCCAAAAAATCCAACCAATCAAAACCTACCAAAAATTATTATAATATTGATAAAGGAATTTACATCAATATATCTCTAAGGGCTTCACAGCTCCTCATTGTCTCCTGGGAAGCCAAAATCCATGAAATCGAATTATTTGATCAGCAGCATGCAGTAGATTAGTGTCAGCACCAAGCCAAGAACCCAGTTTTCTGACTTCTATACTCAAACTTTTTTTTAACTAAACTGGGTCTGCGTTGCTTCCCAGGCAAAATAATGACAGAGGAGAAAAAGAAAAGCATGTGGAAGAAGGAAAGGGAGCTGGAACTCACTAAGCATCTTGTCATTTCTGAAAGAACTCGTTCTAATACCTGTGTGCAATGCAAATGTCCTTTATAATACCTAGCTTTAACATGCTAGGTGACTGACATGGATTTCAGAGCAACTTGCACAGGCAATATGCTTTTCATTTTGTACCTGAGAGCTGCAGCAAATAATATGCAGAGCTCCTGGTCCCTCGACTTCCACAGGAGTGCAAGGCTGTGCTAAACCTTCTGAGCACTAGCAAGTGCTAATGAAGGTTTCTAGAGAGCGGAGTGGGTGATGACATATTACACTTAAGAGAGACTTCAGACTAGGGAAAGGTGCTGATATCCATGCCTCTTAAAGAATATTTAAACCTGTTTGTATGGCAATTTACTTGCTTCACCAAAAACCTTGCAAAGGTAAGCTATTTCAAGAAATAGCTCCAAAGTACCAGTTCAATGTAATATCTATATTTAAAAAACATTTTCCATTTTGCTTCTCCATTTTGAACACTAATCCAGCCCAGCCTAAGTGTCCACATGAAAGGAAATGAGCTGTATCAGGCAATGTCATTTGCTAAAAGGTAACAGTGGAGGTATTCTCCTTCTCTTCGTTTTATATTTCTAGGGACAATTTCACAGGCCATGCCATTACTGAATGGGGAAATTGGAAAACTGCAGAATCGATTTGAAGACGTGAAGTTCTATTTTCTTTTACACCTCTTTCATAAGTCTCTATCATTCCTGAGTTGTGCAGCATTATTATCAACAGCAGCCTGGGCACCATTGATAATTGCTAAACTAGAGAGAAGCTAAGCCTTGCAAGTGAAAGCAAAACCACAGAAGCAGCAGTCGGATGACACTTAGTAGAACTCTTCTTGCCTTTAAATTAATCTGCTTTAGAGCATTGGTAAAGTAGCTATGCTACATTATTTCTGAAAGTGAAACATGAACTTATTTTTAAAATCTGATTTAAATTGGTTTTTGTTTGCATTATTTCTTAACAAACTTCCTAGCTAAAAGCTGTATTAAATCTATTTTGATTAAAACCAGAAAACTATATTGGACTGCTGAATGCTTCCAGTATTTGTTAATTCTTTCATTAATTCTATTTCATGAAGAAGATAAATAACCCTCTCTTCCATGGCAAACTTCTGATAATGATTCAGTCACCAAGAACGAAAACAGTGGCTAGTTGCTGCAGAAAACTGGAAAAGCTGGTGACTGTCAGCCACTTGATCTCTGGGATGGAGAGAGAAACATCCTTTGTGATGTTAAAGGTCATGGGCAACAAAATGGTCACTTGTCTGCTGGAGTTACTCAGCTGCTCGCTGTGCAGGACTGGTGCAGCAGGTCTTGCTGGCCACAGGGAGCTGGGGAGTGCAAACACTGGGAAAATAAATAAGACTCCTGGCATGATGGGCTTTCAGACTAAATAGCTGATGATGTTTTTCATTAAAGGTCAGTTCAGCCTCACAAAGCTCTGGGTCTTGCACCCAGACACAGCCCTGCCCCTGACTGCGTCCTTACTGCACTAGGACAGTGGCGGGAGTTTTCTTTTCCCCTTTTCTAGTGTTTTTTTCCAGCAGCATCCATGGTGGCTGTTGTCCCCAGACTGCTGGGTGATACCTGTCAGCCCCTTCAGGAGCTTGGGGGTTTGCCCCAGGAGGTGCAGGTCACTGTGCACGGGAGAGAGGCAGCGCAAGGCCTGATAAAGCAGGAATTGGGGGGAGGGGGGGGTTCGTTTCTGTGGAGAGGCCATGTCTGCAGGGTGCCCCTGGAGACGAGCACACTCTGGAGAAAGGTGCTGAATGCTGCCCTCACGTCTCCGCCCGAGGGCCCCAAAATGGCCGCCTCACTG
>NW_010130287.1:0-7979 GCF_000699245.1 Pterocles gutturalis
CGAACTTCCCCGGGCTGATGCAAGATGCCTCTGGGAGCGCGTTTGCATTCTGCAGATTCCTGGGAGCCGGCCAGAAATCCCACAATCCTGCATCTTGCACATTTGGTTTCAATTAGGGAGCGGAGAGGGGGAGCCAGTCACCAATCCAGGCTGGCTTTTCGGTGGAGGTTATTTTCCTCAGCCCAAGGGAATGTGTGCAAAGCTATAATTTACAGCAAAACCCATTCATAGCCCAAGAGAAAAAATAATAAAAAAAAATCCCCATGGCCAGCAAGGGAACTTAAAGCAATACACAGCGTTTTGCTTTCCGGCAGCTGTGGGATGGCACGCATGTCTGGGACCCTCCTCCCACACCGTGGGATGCAGGGGCCAGACGGGACACCCCCAAAAAGCGTGTGATGGAGGCACTCCACAAGCCCCATCACTGGCATGGAGGGTCTGGTGTGGGCTGCCCTGCGGGAAGGGTGCTGGGCTCCAGTGTGAGCACGCGTGGCCAGGACACCGGCTGAGAGCAGAGCTGCCCCGGCACGTGGTGCAGGAGCAGCCCCCAGCTCCCCCAGCTGCACGCTGAGCTCGTGGTTTCACATCATTTCCAGGCACTAGCTTGGCACAGCCACCACTGGCTACGCAACACAGCAGGGAGAAAATAATAATAAATAATAATTGGCTCACATTAATTTTTGTGCAATATTTAAAAACGCAAGTTAAAAAAAATAATAATCTTTCCAACGAGTGTTTTGTCCGTATTTTATGCCAGCACCCACACTGCCGTGGTGGGGAGCAGCACCCCTGGCAGCAGGCCAGCAGGTCCCAAAAAGCACCCCAGCCCCACAGGGCACCCCACACTGGAGCAGGCACTGGCCCCACAGTGGCACCCATGCCCTTAAACCATCCTCCTCGAAAACAACCGAGTCCCAGGCAGGGGAAGCCACCTGCACCCGACAGGATGCCAGCGACAAGCCGGGGACCCTCACCAGTGCCACGGGGCAGGGGCTGCAGTGCCAGGGAGGGCTCCGCACCATGCTCCGGCACCCCAACCTGGACCAGCAGGCAGGGGGAAGCCCTCGCCCGTGCGCAGGTTGCCCTACGTGCACATCGGCACAACCACCAGCCAGCTCTGCTCCGCCCCATTCGCCTCTCGACACCTGGAATTGGCACCCAGAGAGCTCGGTGGCAGCCAGCGCCGTGTCGCTCTGTCCCAGGACGTAACGCAGAGGCATTGGTGTGCAAACAGAGCTAAAAAGCCAAGGTGAACACCTCCCCTCCACCCCTCCCAGCGCACGGACAGCCAGCTGGAGCAGCGATCCCCCCAGGCTCACCATGCAGCCCCTCGCTCCTGCTCGGAGCTGGTCCTGGGGCCACGCGCATCCCCCCGCGGTGGCCACGCTGTGCTCAGCTGCTGCCTGCCCCACACCAAGGAGAAGCTTTGGGGGCACCTGCCTGCTCCCCGGGGAGCAGAGATATCCCTTCCCCACAGCGACTGCTCACAGGGCCTGGCAGAGACAGGGGTCAGGCAGAGGCGGGGGCTCAGACCACCCGCAGCACTCCGCACCAGCTCCTTGCGTCTGCTCTGGCCCCCAGCCCAGCCCCTCTCCCCTGGGACCCACGGCCGCCAGCCTGCCTTGGCCACACACAGCCCAGCTGGCCCACAGCGAGATCCCGGCAGCCACAGCACCGTCCAGGACCCCCCGCACAGCCCTGGCTTCCCAGGAACGCTGCCTGGGGAGCCGAGCGCCCGGCTGAGCCCAGGGTGCCCAACCTTGGCACTCTGGGGACTTGGGGATTTCCTGCGGGGGTTTGGGCCCCATTCCCAGCCCTGCAAGGGAAAATCCCCCTCCAGGCAGCCACGAGGCCGTGGGCGGCTGTGCCCCCAGACACTGGGGGCTGTGGTGGGACTCAGGAGCAGGAGGGAAGCTGGCTGAGCACCACCTGCCCTCCCAGACAGGAGCAGCTCTGCCCGAGGGCATCAGGACACCACGCTCCGGGGCCAGAGGACCTGTCTGCAGCCCCCCCGGCAGCAAGCCCTGTCGTGCTGGGCACAGCAGGACACTTGGCGTGACACAGCCGGACGAGCAGAGCCTCTGCGGAAAGCCACTGTCACTAAAACAACACCAGATGTCAGACAGGAGGGACTCAGAGTTTAATCGGTTGCTTCCAGTTGTGCAACGTACAAAGGATGACCGAAAGGGAGGACGTGGGCAATGACAAGAACCCTATTAAAAAAAATAGTCATGTAGGTTTGGAAAAATAAAAATTCAAGATTAACCCCAGCCCCGTACCATAAAAATCCTCTGCATATACAATGACTATTACTATATACATGTTTAAAAATAAATGCCCACAGCCTGGAGTGCAAAGAGCAGAGCCATAGCTGCGCTTCGTGGCAGGGGAATCCATAAAGTGTTTGGTTTTTAAATTAAAATATAAATAGGAGCGTACAACATGCCAAGAACCGAGTGGGTTACATCCTCCTCTGCACAAGGCCAGAGCAAGCAGGATCAGCCCCTTCCAGTTGCAGCTATAAACCTTCATGTGTCCCCATTCCCACCCGCCAGGCGGGATGGGCAGCCCAACGCGGGCACCGTGCCACCGCTACATCCCGTTCTTCACCAGCTCGTGGATCCCGTCCTCGTCGATAATCAACGGCGCACGGAACTCTCTGTCCTTCACGTACTTTTCCAGGCCCTAAGGGAGGACAAAGCAGCTCGTTAGGAACACACCACGCGTCTCTGCTCTGCTGACCTGCCCGCAGACGGCCCTGGTACCCCCCACGCCAGCAGCTGGAGGGACAGTGCCTCCTGGGGATTCAAGTCACGCTTTCGTGGCTTACCCCCTCCCAGTCAGGGCTCACAGCTGTGCCCTGACAGCCCCCCACTTGCCCAGCTCCTCTGCAAGGGTCCCCGAGCTCCAGAGAGCCTGTACTCACCTCTCCACCGTAGGAGACGAGGGGAGAAATTTCACACTGGATCGGCAGGTCGTTTGCATCCTTCAAGCTGCAGAGAAAAAAATAAACAAAAGTCAAGAGGGTCTGCCACATCCCGCTGGGGGACGCGGCCGGGGCTGAGAGATCTTGCAGATGCCAGCGCAGGGGTCAGCGCTGCCCAGGTTAGTCAAGCCTTGCGTGCTCCCCACGGAGCTGTGAGCTCAAGTTTAGATACCAGCAGTGACTGGAAAGGGGAGAGAGCTTTAGACGTGGCTTTAATGAGGAGCTACGTGCCTTTCCATGTGTGCAGCAGTGCCTGTGCCCCCCACCCGGACCACAGCCCCACTGTACTGGATGCTGCATGCAAGCTAGTCACCCCTTCCTCCTCCTCCTGCATCCTTGGGGTGACAGAGATGCACTCCCAGCACTCCTGTCCGGCTGGTCACAACAGGTCCTTTTCCCACACACTCCTTGTTTAAAGCACAACCTGAAGACACAGGTAAGCCTGTCTGCTCACTCGGAAATACTCCCCAAAGCACCGCCTGCTCCCCCTCCCCTCGCCTCTCCCACCAACTGTCTCAGCTCCTCCATCCTCTGCGTGAGAGCCCAAGCTGGTGAGGACAGCGGCAGACCTACCCAGCACTGCCCAACACAGCCTGCCCCCGAGAAGAGCCGCAGCAGGAGCTGGGCAGGGGTCCGCAGGGGTCCCCAACTCCGCTCCGGCTACTACCAGCCTCTGTAGGACTCTGGATGCTCCTGGGACCCAGCTGCTGTGTAAGCCCGGCCGGGGTCACAGCCATGCGGGGCTGATGAGGAATCACGGTGGCTCCCAAGGTGCCCATTCACACCAGCTGGGCACTGTAGCCAGCCAGGCACCGCAAGGCATCAGCGGTGACAACGCTCCCTTCGCCCAGGTCAAAGCCCATCCCTGCTGCCACACACCTGCTCAGCCCTCTCCTGTCCCAGCTGTGAGGAAATAAAACTCACCCATCCTAACCCAGCCCTTGTGTTTGCCTTAGTCAGGTTCATTTCAAGATAACAGTTTAAAAAAAAAAATTGCCATTAACTGCCAATGAAGGATAAATGTAGGATGAAGCACATCCTGTATCCCACGTTAGAACTCGCATGACAGCCTGGTTATAAGCCTGAAAGCACTTGGAGCTCTGAATGAAAAACAGAGACCCCAGGTGCATCCCACCAGCAAGTACCAAAGACAGAACTTCCCCAAGGGGGAAAGGTGACGAGCTTGCTTTGCCTGCAAGTCACTCACACCCATCAGCTCCAGTCCCAGCCACACGTGCCCTGCGCCTACAGAACATGCTGCTGCTACACAGGTTGCTGTAACGCTCCTGTCAGCTCTCCCCTTTTACTGCTGCAAACTCCGGAGTGCTGAGCCAGGGCGCCTGGATCTCCAAACCTCCTGAATTCAGCCACACAGAGCACAGCTGGCTGCCCACGCCGGGACTCGTACATGCTACATCAAAGCTTGTGTGATGTTCACTTAACGTTTCTAATCCCCTTTCCATCTGCCTGGCAGACGCCGGGTGACGGCAGCCACCTCCAGCTCCAGGACCGGCCAGGATCAGTCCGGGCTGCGCTACACCATGGCGTGACCAACAGGAAAGCATCACCGAAGGGACACACCAGCGCCTTTCCCAACAGCATCCCACCCCGCTGCTCTGCGGAAAGCTGCCCAGGAGGGAGGGAGCAGATGCTGCCGGACGGCCGCCCGCCACCAAGAGAAGCGGGGCCCTGCAGCGAGACATGCCCCGCTCCCAGCATGCAGCCCCCGGCCCCATTAGTCGCTCCAGGCGCCCGTCACCAGCGCACCCATCGCAGCGACCACAGCCTGGCGCCCGGCTGCTCCGCCAGCCTGTTAGTACCTAAGCACAGCCCCACCACCACGCGCACTGCACAGTATAGTTACTTGTCATTGACATCTGCTGGGGTGGCATCTGACCTTCCGTTTGTGACGCTACGTGGGAATAAACGAGGGTTAGCAAGGGTGGGAAAACCAGAGCAGACAAGGCTGGGATTTCTCTTTTCCAAGCAGGGGTGGGAGGACATATCTTGGCCGAGGGATGCCGCAACCGCAGCCTGGCTGCTGCCCAGATCTGCTCGTGTGCCTGGGCTCTAGGGAGCCACCTCCTCCTCGCTCAGGCTATGTGATGGAGACCAGCAGGATTGGGCTCATGGGGGTTGAATCAAGAAGGAAAGCTCCTGCTGATGGAGCGACTGCCCCTCCTGCAGCCACCGCCCAGCCTGCACCCATCTCTGCCACATGGCAGGGCACAGGACCCACAGAGAGGGGACCCATGGCTAGTGGCTCCAGCAACACTGGTTTCAGGAGTGCTGAAATGCAGAAGGGCTGGGGACTGCCCAGTGCTTTAAACCCAGCCCAGAAAGGATGCAGGAGTGCTGGGAGCAGCAACTCACCGTGGGATGGCAGGGATGCGAGTGCCGTTTTCATCCACGAAGTGCCCCCCTGCATTGAGGACCCAGCAGTGGTGCAGGGACATCAAGGCATGTCGGGCTGTGGTGGGGTTGTCCTTGCCATTCTGGCTGTCAGCGTTCTTCAGAGGAGAAAACTCATCCTCACGCAGAACCTCGTACACTACAAACTTCCTAGGGGAGAACAGAGCGTGGGTTGGGTTTGGGAAACGTGACTGTTCCTTGTGGCAGATGCTCCTCTGGCCCGGGAGCAGGGCTCAGCTGAGCAAGAGGCAAGTGGCGCCTCTCCCTTGTGCTGCTCCCAGTCCTGCTCATCGCAGGGCACAACTGAACAGCATGGGAGCTGGTGTCCTGTCCCAACCCCAGGGCATCACCAGTGGGCACAGTCCTGGCACCTCGATGGAGGCTCTCAGGGGGAGAGCCAGCAGCCTGCTCCCCACAGAGAGAAAAGGGCGTACTTGGAAAATTGGAAGATGTCGAAGACGAACTTTTCCATCTTGATCCCGTTGGGCTTCTCGGGTTGGATCAGCTCTCCTGTAACAATGTCGACATGTGGGATCTTCTTCTCGGCTACGTGGTGCTGCAGCTGTGGTTCGTAAGTGCTGCAACAGCCCAAGAAAGAGCAGTCACCCCCTCGAGCGAGGCACATCTCCAGCCCCCGGCTCAGGCACCACTGCAGCAGAACGGCTGCTTGGCCCCAAGGCGCAGCTCATCCCCACGGCCCTGCATGCCTGCACCAGCAGCCAATGATGGCCAGGAAACCTTATCGCATGGAGGGGACCGTGCAGAGAGGCGGGGGTCAGGCCAGAGACCAGACCTCAGGAGCCTCATCCCAGCACACCTGCAAACAGCTGGAGCTCAGCCAGCAGAAAGCACAGTGCAGGTGGCTTGGCAGCCGGCTCTGCTCAGCATCATGCTCCTCCTCTGCATACCAGGAGGCCCTTACTTGACCACATCTTTGAGGAAGGCGGTGGTGAAGTAGTGGTTGGGGATGGTTCCGGCATTGAAGAGCAGCCGTCCATCCGGGCCCCGTTTCTGGGCAGTGGCCAGGGAGATCTCGCTGTACTCCACCACCTGGTAGACGCCATCCACTCGGCACACCACACCAACCGGCTCTGTGGGGTTGGTCTTCTCCACCACCTGCCCAAGAGAAGCACCGTCAGGGCAAGACCCCAAAGCCCCACGCTTCAAATACACCGCCTTGTATCCAGCAGCCCCCATGGAGGTGTCTCCCTGCAGCGGGGTTAAGGCAGCAATAGGGATGCTGGAGCCCTCCTGTCCCAGGTGCTTCTGGTGACAGTGGCTGGAGGAAGGTGTGACGGCAGGGCTGGGTGACAGGGTGCCAGGCACACCCAGAGGGTGTAGGCAAAATCTGGCACCAAGCCCGTGTGCGGGTGGCAGAGGGCACAGGTGTTTTTAGCGCCCAGCCCACACATGAACAGCCTGCTTGCCGTGCACAAGCAGTGGGCTGCTGGCTCAGCAGAGCTGTCCCCCTGCCCCTGCCCTGGCTCAGCAGAGCCGTCCCCCTGCCCCCCCTGTCTTCCTTGCACACCACACACCTCCTTGTCACGGGCTCCCGCAGCAGATCCCCGCCTGCCCCTGCACCACAGCAGGGCAGTGTGCAGGGACACGCGGCTTTCTCCTCTCTGCAGCCCAGGGTTTACTTCCTCCTTCTCTGGCTTGGGCCAGAAGCAGGACCTGCTTTCCCTCTCCCAGCTCACTCTCCGCGAGCTTCAAGGCTAGCGAGACCTCTCACCTGTTTGCCAGAGCCGAGCCCAGTGCAAACACAACCACACAGCCCCAAAGGCTGCCAATCCAGCCTTTAAGTAAAGCTTTGGGCATGCACCGTCCTACCCGTGAGACACGGGGCCGGGCTCAGCGCCAGCAGCACCCATCGTGTCCTGGTCTGGAGCCCAGGACGTCACAGCCAGGGACAGCTGGCAGCCCACGGCAGGGATCCCAGCCACCTGTGCTCCCCACCGCCGCCCAGAAAACAGCTGCCCTGTGTCCGGGTGGGAACCAGGCAGCCCCGCAGGGCTCCCCAGCGGCTCTCAGCCCCAGGGACAGGGGACCCGTGAGCCCAGTGCCATGTCCCCGTGCAAGGCAGGAGGTGAGCAGCTCCAGGCAGGCGTCAGCGATGCCCTGCATGCCATGGGATGGCAAACCCGAGGGGCAGGTGGGACTATGGCAGCACATGCTACCCCACCAGGGAGCTCCCAGTGCTCAGCTATCCCTCCTGGCTGCGGCAGGCTGACAACAGAAGGGTGAGGAGTCAGGGAAGCCAGGCAAGGAGCAGGACAGAGCCCACCCTGCCCCAGGGAAGCGGTGCCTGCCTGCCCCCCCAAAACTATACCTTGGCCCCGCAGTCTGCTCCCTTCTCCAAGCAGAACCCGATGAACCGGGGGTCAGCCACCTTCACCAGGATGTTGTCCACACAGTAGACGTGGACGCTCTGCACGCCCCTCTGCTCCATGTCATCCATGATGCCGTCCGCCCCCAGGGCCCGGTACAGGCCCCCGTTGCCATCTGGGGAGGAGGGAAGAGAGCGCTGGGGCCACAGCATCGACCGGCCATCCCGTTAGCCACCCACACTCATCCTCCTTCC
>NW_010130287.1:8021-8604 GCF_000699245.1 Pterocles gutturalis
GCCAAGACAG
This sequence comes from Pterocles gutturalis, assembly GCF_000699245.1. Taxonomy (NCBI): domain Eukaryota; kingdom Metazoa; phylum Chordata; class Aves; order Pterocliformes; family Pteroclidae; genus Pterocles; species Pterocles gutturalis. The sequence goes on from NW_010130287.1 coordinate 8,032, forward strand.
ACGCCTCCCAGCTGCGTCACCCATGGGCCACGTCACGCTGTGAGACTGCCCTACGCAGGCTCCAGCTCCAAAAGCTTGTCCTCAGCACCCCACCTCGCCCCCACGCACCCCTCCTGTCAGCTCCCGGCCACCAACCTGGTGCCATGGCAATCTTGCCCTTCTCCTCCAGGAGGATTTTCCCATCGAACCCCAGGGCGGGCAGCATGCCCTGCTGGAAGAAGATGACGTTTTCCTTCTTCAAGCCAAAATAGTGATGCTTCTGGAAGAATTCCTTGGTGGACTCCATGGTGCGGCCGTTGGTCATGATATACCTGCCACAGCGCAGGAGAGACCCGATGAGCAGGGAGGGGCAGCAAGGGCTCACACCCCTCATCCCAAACCTGGGGAACCACTCCAGCCTCTAACACCCAGGACAGGCTTCTCCCCTCCCCAGACATTCAGAAGGATCTTACCCACTATGGTCCCCACTCTTTGGCAAACCACCGAAGGGCTTCGTCCCTCCTTGCAACACACATCTCCAAAACCCTACCACACCCCGCACAGCAGCTGTGATCCCAGCGGCAAAGCTCAACT
>NW_010130287.1:8736-9443 GCF_000699245.1 Pterocles gutturalis
AGGCGCCCCCTGCCAGTGCCACCCCCCTGGGCCTCAACACACCAACTCCAACAGGCTATGCCCACAGCAATGGCACTGGTGTCAAGAGGGTCTGCGCCAACCCACAGGTCCTTGGCCTCATGACACCAACGGGACCCATGCCAACCCATGAGACACTGACCCACCAATGCCAACCAACAGGGCTTGACCCAGCCAACAGCAACGGGGCAATGCAACGGGGCAATGCCAGCCTACAGGCCCTTCACACACCAACACCAGCTGGACTGACGCCACTGGGGCCTCACCAACGCCAGCCCACAGGTCCTTGACCCTGGGGCCTCACCAACGCCAACCCACAGGTCCTTGATCCTGGGACCTTACCAATGCCAACCCATGGGACCTTGACACTGGGACACTACCAATGCCAACCCATGGGACCTTGACCCCGGGGCCTCACCAACACCAACCCATGGGGCCTTGACCCTGGCACTTCACCAATACCAACCCATAGGTCTTCACCAACACCAGTTCATAGAACCTTGACGCTGGGACATTACCAACACCAACCCACGGGACCTTGACCCTAGGACCTTACCAATGCCTACTTCACCCACCAGTGCCAATAGGGCCCTGCCACCACCACCCCATGAGCCATGTCCCATCGAGGTCGCCCCGGGGGGGCAATGACACTCACCAGGGGATGTGGCAGGGGGTTCCGTGCTGCTCCT
>NW_010130288.1:0-1045 GCF_000699245.1 Pterocles gutturalis
TGAGCACCTGGGAGAGGAATGGGGACAAAACTGGGGCTGATGGGGACCGGCAGCAATTCCAGGGTGGGGGACACCAAAGCAGAGACCACTCGCACCCCCTGGCCACTCACCTGATGTGCTCCTGGGTGTAGTGGGTGCCTCGAACCAGGCAGGAGACCAGGTCTGCAAGGCAGGGACACCCCAGGGTGAAAGACCACCACCGGTGAAGGACACCCACCCACCCCACAGCACCCAGCTCTGCCCCAGGGCACCCTGTCCCCATCCCAGCTGGTCCCCATGTCTGGAGGGACAGTCCCTTGGTCCCTGCAGCCATTGGCCCCATGCCACCCTCTATGGTGTCTGTGGCTCTGTCTAATATTGGGGTCCCCTGGGGGTCCAGGGTGCTGGGGGGCACGGGTCCCAGCTGCCTGGGTGGCCTGGGGGGCTCCCGGAACATGGGCCTTGAGGGATCTTGGGGCAATGGGAGCCCACCCCGGGGTCAGCAAGGGGCTCCCTCCAACCCCTGCCGTGCACCTTGACAGCCCAGGGGGGTCCCTGCATCCCTGGGGGACACTCCCCCCTACCTGGGTGCTCTGAGGTGGCGTAGGACAGGAGGACCCCCCGTCCCGAGCGGTGGCTGGTGCTGTTGAACAGGACGGTGACGGTGCTGGAGTTTGTCACCAGGAGTGGGGTGGTGGGGACGGCGTTCCTGCAGTAGGGACCTGCCAGAGGGGACAGGGACGTGGAGGGGACCGGGGGCTCCCCGGGGACAGGCGCAGGCACCCGGACCCCAGGGGTGTCCCCTCTCCTGGCTCAGCCCTCGCTGGGGGGCTCAGGCATTTGGGCTGTGCCCAGGGGGGTCCCCCCATGCCCAGGGTGGTCCCAGCCCCAGGTAGCCCCATCCCCAGAGCAGTTACACCCCTACTCTGGGGGGGACCTGGGGCACAGCCCCCCACAGCTCACCCTGTCCCCTCTGGGGACAGGCACAAGGGTTGGAGCTGGACCAGGCTCCCGAAGGGCACCCCGAGATGTCCCCACCTCCCCAAGTGGGGACAGAGGGGCTCCC
>NW_010130288.1:1074-1702 GCF_000699245.1 Pterocles gutturalis
AAACATTCCCCCCCAGGGTCTCTTCATTCCAGCCCTGTCCCCTGCTGCCGGGGCTGGCCTTGCAGACCTGGTCTCCTGGCCCCATGGGACCCCGAAACGGGGGCTGTGTGCCCATCCCCTCCCCATCCCCCCTTTCACATGTGCCGCTGAAGCTGCCTCCTAAATTCCCCTCGTTTAATCCAAATTAATTTGCAGTCTCCATCTCCCTGATTAAAATTTCGGCTTAGCAGACAGGCGGGGTCCTTGGGGACATCGCCCCATCTCCCTGCTCTGCGTCATGACCATCACCGGGGCCTCGGGGCGCCCAGACATGTTTTGAGCAAATGCCACCATTGCCCTAGGGACAAGGAGCTGTGTCCCCATGGTGCTGGTGGTGAACCCCCCCGAGAGGTCCTGCCGTGCCTCAGTTTCCCCACCCTGACCCGCACCCTTGCCCTGCCCGGCTCATTTTAACCAAGAGGCTGAACCCGGGGGACATGGGACACGCATGTGGGATGTCACAGGGTCACAGACGCGATGGGATGGGGGCTCTAGATGACATGCAGATGACACGTGTGCACAGATTTCCCGGATGCTGCCGTGTCTGGTTCGGTGCCCACCCGGCTGGCAGCTCTAGAGACCCCCCAGG
>NW_010130288.1:1846-2543 GCF_000699245.1 Pterocles gutturalis
GGGATTTCTCAAGGGCCAGCGTCAGCCGCGGCGAGGGAGTGGGACCCCAGCCTGGCCCCACATCACCCCCCCACCGGCACATGTGGCCCCAGCAAAGGCACCCAAAGGGGCTGCGGGTGCCCCTCCCCCCAACAGCCCCCCGGGAGCGTCATCATGGGGTCCCCCCTTTCCCAACCTTGCTCTGGGACCCCTCAGCCTGCGCCAGGCAGTCTTGGGGCTTTGGGGTCCCAGGAGATGGGGACAAAAGTGTCCCCAAGGCCACAGCAGAGCGGATGGGGACCACAGACCTCGTGTACTGTCACCCCTCTGGGAATCAGCCCAGAAAATGGACAAATCCCGGTCCTGGGAGCAGTGGAGGATCAAGACTGGCTCCTTTCCACCCCACATCACCTCACCAGGACTTGGGGCTGCTCCCCCCATGGACACCCCAGCAGTTACACTTCCACCCCCTCCCAAGACGTCCCTCCAGCACCCACTGCGTTCCCAGTGCTGTCAAATCCCTCCAAGACCATTGGATCTCTCCAGGAAAATCCTGGAAGCGTTTGGGCAGCAGCTGGATTGGCAGAATTAATGAACTGCTGCCCATATCTGGTCCCAACTGGGGGCCCTCCCCCCGGCTGGGCAACACCCCCCTCCTTGGGTACCCCCCTCCTCGGGTACCCCTCTCCTCAGATACCCCTGTCTTTGGGTACCCCCC
>NW_010130289.1:0-2758 GCF_000699245.1 Pterocles gutturalis
ACTCTCCCTGCTCCGGGATTGTTAGCCGATTACAGGCTGAGCCTTTCGTCATCAGACGGGGGGGCAGTATTACCGTGTATCACTCATTTGTATATTTGTATATAGTATTATTTTCAATATTATTTTAGTTTAGTCATTAAATTGTTCTCATCTCAACCCACGAGTCTTTTTTTTCCCCTTTACCCCTTTAATTCTCTCCCCTATCCTCGGGTCGGGGCGGGGGGAATTGCGTTTGTGGGTGTGTGGTTTGGTCCCCAGCCAAGGGCAAACCCATCACACAGTGAGAGTCCCGAAACTGCAATCCTGGAAAGGAGAAAAGAGCCTGAGCATTCAAGACTGAGAGCTGACTGAGGGAGAGAGACGACCCCAAGAGAGAGACCACCCAGAGAGAGCTGACCTGGAGTGAGATGACCTGGAGCAAGAAACAGAGGAGTAGCTTCCAGACCAACCCTCACCTATATACTGGACATGATGTGCATGATATGGAATAGACCAATGGCCGCTGTGGGTCTCTATCCTAAACCTAAGCTTGAATCCTAGGCTAGTAATTGGGGCTGTGCTCCCTCTCAGCTTCTCCTGTATCTGCAGACACTGGCACAGCAGAGAAGCTGACGAGTCCTCGACTGCCCTGACAGCAACTGTAAACGTCAGTATGTTATCAGCCTTCTTCTCAGCACAAATCCAAAACATGGCTGCACACTAGCTACTACGAAGAAAGTTAACTCTGTCTCAGTTGAAACCGGAACACTGCTGAAAAGGAGATGGAGCTGAAATGCAGATACATATGCCCTCCATCTGGGTTTCTTGGTGACCCACAAAGTATAACATTGTGCTTTTTCTCCTTTTCTGTAGGGACTGTTTGGTGTCCTTTAGGAAAAGAAATCCTTTCATATGATTGACAGCTGTCACAACTTGTAAGCTTTTATTAGTATTTTAAATCTAAATGAGGTTCACTATCTTGGGTCAGTTATAATATTATGTTAAAAGGGAACATTTTTCATTCGCCAGTGAGGGACCTGGGGGTCCTGGTGGACAACAGGATGACCATGAGCCAGCACTGTGACCTCGCGGCCAAGAAGGCCAATGGCATCCTGGGGTATATCAGAAGGGGGGTGGTCAGTAGGTCGAGAGAGGTTCTCCTCCCCCTCTACTCTGCCCTAGTGAGACCACATCTGGAATATTGTGTCCAGTTCTGGGCCCCTCAGTTCAAGGGGGACAGAGAACTGCTGGAGAGAGTCCAGCGCAGAGCCACGAAGATGATTAAGGGAATTGAGCATCTCCCTTATGAGGAAAGGCTGAGAGAGCTGGGTCTCTTTAGCTTGGAAAAGAGGAGACTGAGGGGTGACCTAATTAATGTTTATAAATATGCAAAGGGTGAGTGTCAGGAGGATGGAGCCAGGCTCTTCTCTGTGACATCCAGTGATAGGACAAGGAGCAATGGGTGCAAGCTGGAACATAGGAGGTTCCACTTGAATATGAGAAAAAACTTCTTCACAGTGAGGGTGACAGAGCACTGGAACAGGCTGTCCAGAAAGGCTGTGGAGTCTCCTTCTCTGGAGACATTCGAAGGCCTCCTGGATGTGTTCCTGTGTGATCTGATCTAGGTGTTCCTGCTCTGGCAGGGGGACTGGACTAGATGGTCTTTCGAGGTCCCTTCCAATTTCTAACATTCTGTGATTCTGTGAAAATATATATTCCTCTTCCAAATTCTAGTGTTACTCATCACCATGTCCAACTTTTTGTTAACATTAACAACTATGTTGTTTCTGAATTTACATACTCAGAAGTTCTTAGCCTACAAAAAAGCTTACTATAGCGGTGGTAGGCATGTTGTTGGAGGATTCTTGGCATGGTCTAAATAGGGCAGTTTTTTAACAACAAAATATGAGGAACGGACATTCGTGATACATTCCTAGTGTGAATAATCAAGCCCATTCTTTGTTCTTTCAGTAAAAGAGGAAAGATAGTGCTCTACCATTTCATTTCCTGGGTCCTGGAATGCTGTCCAATGTGTATTGTAATTGTTTTTTTAATTGTTCTACCTGAAGAAAATTACGACTGAGCTATAATTAAGAATCTCTTAATTATAAAGCTTTCTGGGAAAATTATGCAAGAATGTAATAGACCGAATAATGCTGAACTAAAGTGATGAATGAGATGGGATATGACATACGTGGAAACCGGAAAAGATTATTATAGCAGAATCATTGTCACTGAATTGATGGGGTAAAATACAGATAAGATGGTTTTCTGCCTGAACTACGTTTATCTGGGGAAAACAGATCTAAAGGAACTGATGGATGCAATTTTAGTAAACAGATAAGGCAATTACCCACAGGGTTGTTCTGTTCTGATAGAATCATAGAATCATTAAGGTTGGAAAAGAACTCAACGATCATCAAGTCCAACCGTCAGCCACACCACCTAACTCACTAAACCATGTCCCTAAGCACCACATCTATATGTTTCTTGAACACCTCCAGGGATGGTGACTCCACCACTTCCCTGGGCAGCCTGGTCCAATGCCTGATCACTCTTTCGGTGAAGAAATTTTTTCTAATATCTAGCCTAAACCTCACCTGGCACAACTTGAGGCCATTTCCTCTTGTCCTATCACTTGCTACTTTAGAGAAGAGGCCAGCACCCACCTCACTACAACCTCGTTTCAGGTAGTTGTAGAGAGTGATAAGGTCTCCTCTCAGTTTCCTCTTCTCTAGACTAAACAACTGCGGTTCCCTCAGCCGCTCCTCATAAGACC
>NW_010130290.1:0-557 GCF_000699245.1 Pterocles gutturalis
GCTGCGGACCTTGCTCATGAAGCCCAGCTGGCTGGCGAAGCGGTCGCTGTTGGTCAACCGCTCGATCTTCTTCTTCTCGCTCACCACCAAGTTCTTCAAGACGGAAAAAATTCCCAGGACCAAACTGGAACCGGAAAGCGAGGCGACGGCGCTCCCCACCACCTTGAGGACCCGATGGTCCTTCAGACCCGGCACCAGCAGAGCCACCAGCAGCACGGCGAGCCCGGCGGCGAGGATGAGGAGCAGCCCCCAGAGGCGGAGGCAGGTGCCGGTTTTGAGGACCCACTCCTTCTGGCTGAAGCCGGAGGCGAAGCGCGGGCGCGTGCCCATGACGTGGTAGACGCTGAGGGGCAGCGCCCCGAAGCGGTGGGGGGTGCTGTCAAAGGTGGTGACCAGCCCGGCCCAGAGCTTGTCGCAGCCGGCGTACTGCCAGGCGCTGAAGCGGATGAAGACGAACTCGATGTTCTTCCTCCGCAGGTGGCTCTCGGTGATGATGGGTTTGTAGAAGGCCAGGTACCAGAGCGCCAGGAGCAGCCCCCAGCCCTCGGGGCTCCGCG
>NW_010130290.1:779-2809 GCF_000699245.1 Pterocles gutturalis
GATTGGAATTGGATTGGGATTGGGATTGGGATTGTAGCTGGGGTGAGGAAGGAGATGGGATGGGCATGGGATGGGATTGGGGGTAGGGTTGCGATTGGGATGGCATGGGATTGGATGGGATTGGGGTTGGGATTGGGGTGGGATTGGATGGGGATTGGGATGGGATTGGGACAGGATTGGAATGGGGTTGGGGTTAGGGTTGGGATGGGATTGGGATTGAAATTGGGATGGGATTGGGATTGGAATTGGATGGGATGGTATTTAGATTGGGATTGGGATTGTAACTGGGGTGAGGATGGAGATGGGATGGGAATTGGATGGGATTAGGGTTAGGGTTGGGATTGGGATGGGATTGGATGGGATTGGGGGTGGGGATGGGGATGGGGATGTGACTGGGACAGGATTGGAATGGGCTTGGTGTTAGGGTTGGGATGGGATTGGGATTGCAATTGGGATGGGATTGGGATTGGAATTTGATGGGATGGGATTTAGATTGGGATTGTAACTGGGGTGAGGATGGAGATGGGATGGGAATTGGATGGGATTGGGGTTAGGGTTGGTATTGGGATGGGATGGGATGGGATTGGGATTGGATGGGATTGGGGTTGGGATTGGGATTGGATGGGATGGGGATTGGGATGGGATTGGGACAGGATTGGGATGGGGTTGGGTTAGGGTTGGGATGGGGATTGAAATTTAAATTGGGATGGGATTGGGATTAGATGGGATTTAGATTGGGATTGGGATTGTAACTGGGGTGAGGATGGAGATGGGATGGGAATTGGATGGGATTGACTTTAGGGTTGGAATTGGGATGGGATGGGATTGGGGTGGGATTGGGATTGGATGGGATTGGGATTGGGGAGGGATGGGATGGGAATGGGATTGGGGATGGGATTGGATGGGATTGGGGTGGGGTGGGGACGGGATTGGGATGGGGTTGGGGTTCAGGTTGGGATTGGGATGGGATGGAATGGGATGGGATTAGGACAGAGATAGGGATTAGGGTTGGGATTGGGATGGGGACTGAGATGAGATGGGGATGGGACGGGACGGGATGAGACGGGGATGGGATTGGGGTTGTGATTAGGACTGGGATTGGGATGGGATTGGGATGCAGATTGGGATTAGGATGGCAATTGGGATGGGAATTGGGGTTGGGATGGGATTAGCATGGGATGGGATTAGAATGGGATGGGATTAGAATGGGATGGGATTGGGGTGGGAGGGGATTGGATTGGGATTGGGGTGGGATGGGGATGGATTGGGATAGGGATGGAGATGGGATGGGACTGGGATGGGATTGGGGTTGGGATTAGGACAGGGATTGTGATGGGATAGGATTGGGATGGGATGGATCAAATGGGATGGGTTGGGGATGGGATTTGAGCCCAAATCCAGGTGCCAACGGGCAGGCCCCCCCATGGTGTCTCCGTGTCCCCAGCCCATGGTGTCCCCATGTCCCCAGCCTACAGTGTCCCCGTGTCCCCACACGCACCGGTGACCTTGTCCAGCAGGGAGAAGAGGCGCTGGCCGCAGGGCGCGTAGAAGCCGACGGTGACGGGCGTGGCCGTGTAGCAGAGGGTCTTGGAGAGGCAGCGGCAGTAGATGTCGTCCTCCGTCAGCGCCTCTGGGGACGGGGGGGACAGGGGGGTGACACTGTGACCCCCAGCATGGTCTGCGGGCACCAGGGGGTGGGATTGGGATTGGGATTGGGATTGGGATGGGATAGGATGGGATGAGATAGGACTGGGACTGTGATGGGATTGGGATGGAATGGGTTTGGGATTGGGATTGGTTTGGAGATTTGGATTGGAATGGGATTGGGATTGGGATGGGATTGGGATTGGGATGGGATTGGGATTGGTTCTGGGATTGGGATTGGGATTTGGATGGGATTTGGATTGGTTCTGGGATTGGGATTGGGATGGGATTGGTTTGGAGATTGAGATGGGAATGGGATTGGGATGGGATGGAATGGGATTGGGATTGAGATTGGTTTGGGGATTGGGATTGGGATGGGATTGGGA
>NW_010130291.1:0-8550 GCF_000699245.1 Pterocles gutturalis
CCCGGGCCCGCAGAGTCCGTCCGCCCGGGGGGAGCACACGCGTTCGAGGAACAGCCTCGGTAATTCCCTAACGGTGACACAGCGCAGGTAATTGTGAGTGTTCCCAGCGTCCACATAAATGTCTCATCCTCTCTCGAACCCTGCTGAGCTCGTGGCCTCAATTAAGTCTCAAGGCAATAAACGTGGCGGGGTAATCATAGGGCTTGTTTCTGAAAACCCAAGTGACCTCAGTCAATTTTAAATGGGACATCGTCCCATTTCAATATCTTCTTGAGAAAGGGCAAACAGGAGCAACCAGCGTCTCCTTTCTTGCTATTCAATATTCTGATACAGTCTTTATTATATTTCCTTTATTAATCATCCCAGTCATTAGTTGGCCCAGGCTTTTCAGTCTCTCCTCACATTAAAGTTTTCCCCTGAATCCAGCTTGTGGATAATAAACCCCCATCTTATTACGTGAAGTGTCCGTCATATTTAACCGAGTCCTAGTGCCAGTGATCACAGTGAAGTACTTCAGCCCTCCTGACCCTAACATTTGCACTGACAGGCCTTATGTGTCCCATCTGGTCAGCTCAGATGTGCAGACCTTTCTTTCCTACATTTGTTCAAGCGATATAATCATCATTGCACCATTACCCAGAATCATCTAAACTCCACTTTAAACAGAATGCAGGGTCAGCTCCTCCTTCTATTTAAGGAGGAAAAATCACTCTGATTACGCTCCTTGCTTGCAGTTTGCATTTGGTTGCTCCAGCATTCATGAGCAGCTCAGTGTTTACCTAGGATACACAACATGTAAATCTGAGATTTGATTATACAGAAAGATGTTCCAGGAATGTTACACATAAACAGATGGCCTCAGTGTAGTCTGACTCATCCACGCTAATTTTTTCAGACTTCTGACTTCATGTCATTTGCCCAAGAATGTTTTAATTTGTCCAAGTAGCATCAACACCAACAGCAACAAGTCTTCATCCCATAACCACACGCCCTCCTGCTGGCTCCAGGAGTCTCAGACAACTATGAAAAATGAGAGTTGGAACTTTTCTGAGTGTGCACAGAGGAGGTACTTGGTCCCTACTGGAAAACCCTGAGAATGGGGTAGCTCTTCTGAAATCATGCTCCAAAATAGGTCTTCTGACTCACTGCATAGTGAGTCACTGATGTGGCTCCACAGGAGAACCAGGAACCACAATCCTGAACTGTCCAGACCTCAGCACACCGCAGCCTCAGTAACCACATCCAGCCAGAAACTCACTGCCCTAAAGCTCTTGATCCACACAGTGCCATCTCTTCCCTTACAGTGGGTCAGTCATAGTTATGGACGGTGGTGTGCTTCCTCCCATCCTCCATCCATCAAGGACAACATACTCTCCTGGCAGAAATGCCAAATTCAGTGCTAGGATAACAGAAGAAATTTAAATAATATTTATAGACATTTCCACAATATAAAAATCCCTAGTGAGGGTGTGTTCTCATGATAACACACCAAACTCTGAGAATGCGTTGGAGCATGTGCGAGCCTGCTTGCAAAGATTCATCTTGTAAACAAGCAGCAATAAACATGTAGTTCGACCTGAGCATGACAACAAAGTCCTAACGTCCCTGGGTTACTTCTTGCTTTTTAATCTATACAGATTGATACAAACAACCTCTGCTGCACATATCCACCAGCACAGTGTGTCCATCTAGCTGTTTGTGGGACGGGCATCTCTACATCCTCCTACTGTTGAAATAAAGACAGGAAAGGAAGGGGTTTGGAAACATGACTCAAGTCTTCAACATAACTTGAAAACTACCAGGCAAAAGATAACAGGGTGATGTTTCCAGAAACATATAGATGACACAGACAAATATGAGTTAAACCAACAGAGGGACATGGCTCAGATCTTTTGTGTTCTCCCAGAGGACTGTTAAGTCATTTAATGGGCCATGCTCCATCCACAAACCCATTTTCACAAGCCTTCAGTAGCTATCATCTTTCATATATTTTAAATTAAGACTTAAGCCATCCAGTTAGTGAAGGACCTGACTGGTCCACAGGTTGAGGCACCATCGTCTCCCTGTTTCTGGAGACAAGCGACTCACAGGAGTCCTGCACAAAAACAACCTCATCCGGCTTCCCCAAGTTGTACACATTTCTTGCAGCAACCTTCCCTTGCCTGGCTTCTCTGTTACACCTACAGCAATCCGCTGTTTCCAATGAGACTCTCTCATCTTCCTCAAGTTCACATTGCCTCATGGGAAAGAGCTGAAGCATAGTGATCGTTGACCTCAACGGGCATTTAATTTCTTCTGACAAAGGCCTGCCCACCCCACGTGATGTCCATCTGCGGGTGGCACAGTGGCCTTGAAATACTGGAGCGTTGCCACCTGAGAGTGTGAGCCTCATTAAAGAGAATGGGCCAACAGAAACGTAACCACAGCTTTGCAAAAGGCTGGTTCAAACTCATGATCTGCTAAATGCAGTCTGTGTGGTGTTGGGGAAGACACTGAACCCCAGAGTTTTCGTGTAATTAATGGTGCAGCTAAGCACCACCTAGAATTTGCAAAAGGATCAAGGGAGTTGTTAGAAAAAATCTCTCTCTTCTCAGTGGCTGCAGTCTCCAGCGGCAAAAATGAAGAGAAAGATCCCATCCCACCTCACAGGGCTGCTGCGAAGAGAAACTCACTGAAATCTGTGACACTATGGTAATAGAGATTCTTTTGATTTTTGGCTATTTCCTTCGCTGATGGTCTTATTAATGTAAAAAGCATTCATGAAGGAAAGAAAATACAAATATTTACCAGAATATTTCCATTAAAAATTCAGAACATTACCATTATTTTTAGCTATGGTAGAAACATTATGCATTTCAGAGTGGGATCACTTCTCCATCTTTATTAATAATTCCCTATTGTGAACAAGAAGAGTATCATTTTCCTTACACCTTTAGGAAACAAACAATTTTCCCATTTTTCTATGACACTAACATACTTTTAATGGCTGTAAATTGTGCACACGTAAGAAGTGAAAGATTCCTATCATTTCAATCTACATGAAAGTTTCAGCTGCGGAATTTACCTTATTCTGACTCACTGATTTTAAAATTACACAAATGCCTGCACAAATCTTTTGAATTAAAATAAGATACAGCTTCTGGTTTAAGGTGTGAAGTTAGCCTCCAGAGGGAGGCACATTAACACTGTACAAATCCATATTCCAGCATTTTTTCCACATTGAAATAGGCATTTCTTGAGAAAATTGGGGTGATACCCACACCCCACATGTATCAAATGACCTGACCTGGAGCAGGACTTTGATTCACCACCACATCAAGGCCAGGTAACAAATTTCCTTGCGCCACACCAGAGCAAGGGTAGCTGAGTCAGAAATGGAGGATGGGTTGAATGAACCCATCAACCAGCAGCAAAGGAGAAGCAGCAGCTGTGATGAGATTTAAGGCTATACCAGTTTCTCTTAAGATCACTCTTACGTTGCAGCGTAAAATCCACACCCTATGTCAGAATTAATATTACAGCCAGAGGCCAATTTAGTGTTACCCTGTTTGTGTCAATAGGTCTACTGCTGCAGTCTACAATCCAGCACTAGCACATTTCTAGCTCTGCTGGCTTTCTGTGACCTAATCGTGACACCAACTTATTAATCAAATGATTAGGAGCTGGAATAAATGCACAGGAATGGCCCATCCTAGAATTTTCCTGTTAGCAAGACTCGGAGAAGAGAATGTGCAGCTGTGTGCGCAATTGCAACAGCACAGACAGCGTGTCACTACCGAGGCTAAAGCCTATGGTTTCCAAAACTTCTGCTAACGCCTTCCTGAAGTCTCCACATTGTGCAGTAACATGCACCCAAAATGAAGAAAGCAGGCACAGGCTATTTGCACTCAGTGCTCGAAGGCTGTGCTCCTGCACTGAACCTGTGTCCTTTTATTAAAGGTCATTCATCACGTGCAATGTCAAAACACAACTTGTCTTCTAACCTGCTGGTACAACACGTCGCAGCTGTACCTAGGAAACCTCCCAGTAACCAGAGGACAAGAGCATATTCCATTTTGTAGAGGAAAAAAAAAAAAGGAGAGACAGAGACAGGTGTCACCACACAGCAGATAAATTCAGAAGGTACGGCTTCTGGAGGAGAACAATACATCCATAATACAATTATGGCAGAATGGGAAAAAGACTGATAAACTAAATAGCCTTAACTCACTCCCCAAGTTCTAAGTGGTGATGTGTTCACTGGTTTAACTTTCCACCAAGATTACAGCTGTGTGACATTGGAGCCTATGAATTTAGATAGCTCATTGGTTGTAGGAGACTAAACACGTACCCGTATCAAGTATGTTTTCAGATCCTTCAAACATGAGGAGAATTCAGGTAGAGTATCACGTGCTGCTGCCGCCTGGAGTCTCTGACACAACTCTGATTTTCTATTACAGCTTTTATACATAACTTTCAGACTTCATTAATTCTGGTGGAATTATGATTCGCCTTTCGCTTATTTTAAGGTTAAGTGTGACAAAAAAAATATGCTTCCAATTTGTAAAACCAAATACCTATGTGGGACCTGTCGCCACCAACAGAAGCTCCAAACAATCACACTGATGGGGTTAATTGGCATTTTAAAATAAATCACTGCCTCCAGATTGATTTATTTTCCCCCCTCTCTTTACACAACATTACTGCGTTTCTCTATAATTATTCAATGCTAAGTTCATGGTTTTGAAGCAGACGACTGCAGACTTAGGAAATGGTGTTTGATTTGTTGCCATGGAAACATCTTGCTGTAGATGTACTTAATCCCATGACAACTCTGTCTCTTAAGAACCATTTTTTATGACATAATAAAAATCTGATCAAGGTCAGATTTAATAACAATCTCAGTTCCCAGACTTTATTTCGTAAAGGTTTAGCAGAGTTATTTTTTTTCCAAAGGGATTCTCTGGAAACTTTGTTTTTCTTAGCTGGATTGGAATTTATTCCCTAAAATACACAAACCTGGTGTGGTGTCATGTTAATTTACAGTGCACCTTTTGTTATGTTGTAATTGCATCATTAAAAGAAAGTTACTTATAATTGTTTATATTGTCTTGACAGATGTTAACATTTTACATAACATTGTTCCCACTAATACATACATTTGGGATATCAATAATGCTTATCATTTCCTAACAACTGGTGTTTACATAGTAGCAAATGCTACTATAGTACATTTGGTACTCTAATGTTTTTTCTGAACTATTTATCACATGCGCATTCAGACCTGGAGGACTAGAGGCAAGTGCCAATGTCTTATGTGTTCCACCAAAAATAAAACCAACACGCCTACAGGAGAGTTATACAAACAAAGAAAAAAAAACTACTTGGTGATGAGGAATTTGGCAAGAACTCAGGTATGAGTTTGGGAAATTTTTTTCCCTCCTTGGCACAACTGTATTTGTCCTTCAGCAGCTGGGTATCCACTGAGGTCTTTGAACAGCAATAGCTCCATGGGAAGAGACACTGGGCTAATGCAACTCAGCTGGGCATGTACGGTTGGACTTTCAAAAGACAGTTAGCTCCTGACATTGCTGATAGACAAACAGATGCCGGAAACACTTTTTAATCAATTCCACTCCAGCCCTGGGCAACAGAGTTCTTAGGACTGCATGGTCCAGACAAGTAGGGGAGGAACCAAACTTAGATTTACAGTGGGGACTTCTCCATTCATGCTGCTTGGCCAGAATTACTTCATAGCCCCTAAAGACAGAGATTTCACATGCTCATCTCAAACTAAGGCAGATGTCAGAAAGAGATCAGATAAATCACAGCCTCAAAAGCACATCATTACCATTGATTATGAAAGGAATCCAAGGTAAATCGGAGGCAAAGCTCTCAGATCTTCTGTCCCAGAAGCACTGTCTGCAACCCAGGTTTGAGACAGTAAAGAGAACATCTGTGAAGAATACACCGTTCCTATAGCAAGAATTTAGTTTCCCACGTCTGTTTAGTCTTATGCCTATCAATAGTTCTACCAAAGAAAATATATAATTGACCCATTCTGTCAACAGGAATAGCGGTCCTGGAACTCCATAATATTGTAATTTTTGCATCACAACTGCCTATATTTCTTCTCATTTGCCCAAGCACAGCTTCACACATATGGGAGATCTTTTTTTTTGTCTTTTTTTAACCATCCAACACTGGACTACTTGATCTGCTCTGGAAATGGATATCACCTCCTTGCAACTGGCAGTCACCAACCTATATGACAGGATCAATTTGGATCCACTTACAGGCCACAGTAGATTATTCAAGATGCTCTATAAGGTACACAGCAGAAAGTCCTCACCTCAAAACGATGTTTAATGGTCTCTGCCCACTACAGTCTCTGGCAGTCAAGTTCAACTTGGGAAGCATCATGGCAAAGACAATTTCTGGGACTGTTGTAAAAATAAAAGGAGTTTGTTCAGCAAATGTTTATACTGTCATGGGATACTACCACCAACATTCATGTAGCCACAGAAACTGTAATTTAGAGTAAGAATTGTAACAAATTTTGTCCATTATTAACTTGTTCAAAAACAACAGCTTTTCCATACTGATTTTCAAGTGTGACACCACAGGCAGAATAGAAACCCTCCTTATAGTCCAGAAAAAAACTGAGCTACATCTATTCACTGACATTACAGGTGATAAAGCATCACTTTGATGGCTCAGCTGAGATCAGAGTATATCCTGGGTACCACATAGACACACACTAAGATACAGCATCTGCCCTGCAGAGCTTTCATTTTATGTACCATAAGACAGAGAGAAAAAGGAATTATTCATATTCCTGTATTACAGGTCAGGAAGCTGAACCCTGGGCTTTAAGTACAAGGTTGTCCTTCTTTTTGCATTATCAGTATAAACAAGGATTATTGACAGCATTATTGTGGCCAAATAAGAAAAGCTGAGACAGCTTCAGCGAAGATTATACTGTGGCATACAAATTACTTGAAGCATATGTTTGGCCCATAGGCACAGAGACAGAAAATACTGGTGTTACCACTGTCGAACTTTCAGGTACTGATCACAAACACAGAGCCCTTTCTGCTGGATGTTGTAAACATCCATGCATTTACACCCACCGAAAGATGATTTCTGCTCTGGAAAGCAAAGGGTCCCACGAGGACACAGCTGCAAGATCCATGCGACAGTAGATACAGCATCGTTGTGCTGTCAGTCTTTCAGCATTCAATCGCCAGGTGAAAACGCAATATAAGAGAAAAGGCCACCCCACAGAACGAGGCAGTCAGGCACTCTACAGCAAAGGGAACAGCAAATCCCATTCACCCAGGCTGCCCTCCCATCTTCTTCAACAGAGTCAGTGCAGAATTTGTGCTCTTCTCCATGCTTACCTTCAAGCCTAAAGAAAGAGGGTTTTAGTGACTAACAACAGTGAGTGGGCCAATACTGTGCAATAGCTAAGTGGTACACAAGCATAGAACAAAAGGACACTATTGAAACTAAAGAGCTCAGAAGTTGCTTCTGCATTAAAGATGATCCAATGTCTATTTTTCTTCTTTTGCGTACTCCGAGCAGGCTCCCTAATCTGCCCCGTTAAACACTTGATCACTAACTATCAAGAACAAGTTACAGGCTGAAGCATCAATTACAAATATTGACTGATCTTCTATTATTTCCTCCTGGGAAGAATGTCAATCCTCATCTATTTTTACTCAATCATTTTCTATTGAAAAATAAAAATTACCTAAATAAATTTGGGTGGGTTGAGTTTTCTGGTTTCTTTTGGGGCGGGGGGGAGAGGGGGGGCCAGGAAGGAAGGGATTTCAGAGCCCATATTTGGAGCACTAGTGAAAGCAAAGTTGCCTTGACAACTGTAGCCATTTTTACATAGTAATGCTCTTTGCAGAGTAGAAAGCTGGTTTAATTCCTCATTTTTCCTCTCTGCCTATGAGAAGGTCCCCTCCCGCTCCCAGGTAAGGTTCTGTCATGTGTACACTGCTCTTCCTTCAGTGTACACCCAGGGTACAGCCTGATCTCATTGACGAAATCTGGAGTTTTAATAAACGTTATTTGACTTTTAAAAGCATTTCATATTAAGATTTTCAGTTTTAATTGACAGATATTCAATTTCAAAGTCCTACTCTGCTCTTCATAAATTGCTAATAGTATTTTATCCGAAACAGAGCTAACCTAATAAACAGATGAAACTTTGTTGTCATTTCAGCTGCGCGGAGCTCTGGGCTGTATATAATTGCTCTGTTCATTTTACAGTTCCTCTGCTTCAGATTAAACTTTTTCAGGATGTTGCAATGCCAAAACATGCATTCGAACAGGAAATCAGCATCAAAGGTAATGGGCTCGCAGACATCTTTGATGCTTTGAAACCAGAGGAAGAGAAGTAACTGTTTAATTTACAACAGTTATTGCAGAGGAACAGAGGAGGGAAAGAAACAAAAAAAAAAAAAAAAAAAAAAAAAAAAAAAAAGTTGACTAACGGCTACAAAGGAGAATTGAGCAGCGATGCTGGAGCCCGCAGCCGGCCCAGTGCGGGGTCCGCGC
>NW_010130292.1:0-23484 GCF_000699245.1 Pterocles gutturalis
GGCCCCCACCAAAGCAGGAGGAGCGCATTGGCCCTCCAGGTGGTCAGCATCCACCACGAAGGGCTTTCCTGGCAGTTTGTTGCCGGTCACACTACAGTTTGCCAATGGTGATGCCCAGCATGGGGTTAAATCCCTGCACCAACCACCCCCAAATTGGGTTTTTTCACTCATGGTTTGCTTTGTCCTGTCCCAGTGTGATTCCCTGGCTCAGGGGAAGGCAGGTGGTGATGCTGTGCCAGCCACCCCTCCTGTATGTGCAGGCATCCCTAGTTAAACACAGGGCAGCAAGTTTGTTTAGGGAGTGGTGGTTTTGAAGGGGTTATTTTTTTTGTGGTCTCAACACCATCCAGCCTTGACTGCAAGCAGCCAGAGTCCAGACAATATGCGGCTGTTCCTCCTATTTATCTTTGGCTGGAAAGGACTGTTAGTGGTGACAGAGCACCTCTGGCAAGAAAACAAACCAGCCATGACGCTACAGGAGCCTGCATTGAATGGGTAGGGGGGCAGTGACGAAGCTGTTCTAGGTCTGGGTGAAGTTTCTGGAGAAGACCACCCAAAAAATGATCCCCTTCAGAGCTGACATCCCACCTGAAGAAAGGGGATAACAGTGTCAGGCACTTCATGCCTGCTCTTAGTTCTGCTGCTTTCTGTTTATTTCTGCTTTCTAATTCAGCAATTATTTCCTCTTCCACCAGCCCCCTCCCAGCACACACTATACTCATAACCTTTGCTGACTTGTTAAAACCAAATCTGTTGGGAAACAGAAAACTTTCCAGAGAGGCATTAATTCAGCAGGTGATCTCCTCAGCTCCCTGTTCACAGAAATAAACGCACACCCCATAATCCTGTTCAGCGGCTGGTGTGATCAGTCATTTAGAAGAGCCAGAAGTTGTAAAATGCTTACACTGTGGTTTAGCACAACTTCACATCCTCTTTATGCAGCTGCAAATGCCTCTACCGACTGTGGAAGGACTGGGAAACTTTGCTCTTTTCTATAGCTGTGCCTAGCACCTAGAAGTAGTGAATTCCTTTGCAGGTTTTTTTTTTGTTGGTTGGTTGGTTGTTTTTTCTTACTAACTGGATGAACCAACCGTGCCCCTCCCAGCCCAAAGGTGGTTTCATGTTTAAGAGCCATTGAAGTGTTTAATGGTCCTTCTCATAGATAACTATGCCTATTGTGTTCAGCTGAGCTGGCCCTGGCAAAGAAAGTCTCCAGGTAGCAGCTTTCATTCTGCAGGTGAGAGTAGGTTTTGCTTGTTTTGGTTTTTTTTTGTTTTGGTTTGGGTTTCTTTTTTTTGGGGCAAGGGGTGTAAACAGATACTAGTCATATGTGGCACATGTCTGTGGGTGGCTTATCATCAGTGTTTTACAAACATATGTTAATTAGGTTACCTTGCTGCAATGGGATTAGCAAGTTAATGCTTGCCAATCTGTAAATACTTATGAAGAGCTAGGCACACCCATGGGCCCTATAGGTAGGTTGTTATCCATAGGATCAGTAGAGGACTGGGGTAAACCTTTTGCAGGGTAGACACTCCATGCTCTGATTGGCTGTATTTGGGAACGCTCCTAGGTAATCTTGACAGCATCACCACCTGTGCCAGGGGCTTGAGAAGACTAACATACCAGCCGTGGGGTTGCCCATCTCACATTTTGCTGGCTTGGAAGTGCATCTGCAAGGCAGCTCATCTGCTTTTCATATAGGACTGTAGGTTTTCACGGGTTTAGTCTATGGTCTTGCAAAGAAGCCTGAACTGACCCAGGGCCCCAAAGCCTGGAGGGAACCACCCTTCATATTGCAAGGCCAGTACTAACAATTAATGGTTTGTCCAGGATGTGGTGTAGTTTCTGAAATCACTGGACTCACTGCAAATGGAGGGGATGGAAAGAAAACAAGTTCACACTGCTTCTATCTATTCTTGATCAATTCCCTGCGTGGATGTTCTTAGTTCATATGAATATTATCTGGCATCCTGGCTCCTAAATAACTACATCCATACCACAGTGTGTAGAAGGGAGAGGAAGCATAACAGGCCTGAATTAATGCATGAACTCTTCATACCTTTAATTATAATCTGTCTGTATATGAAGTTGTTCAGGAATAAAGTCGTACAAGTTCACGGTATTTTAATTTTCAGAGGTTCTAGTAATGTTCCCTGCATCTCGCTGCTTCATGCTGGGAAGTGAGAACTAAAGCAGGACCTGAAATCCAGTTCTGCCAGCAGAAGTTATCAAGGGACTTACTATTAGTTTATACTGTAGCTCCACAATAGTTCACCTTTATCAGGATCCTACACGTTAATGACGAGCACAAACACAATGTCAGCTCATTTTTTCCTTTTTCTAACAAAGAAAAGCTTGTGTAAGTGCTGTTGACAGAAGGAGCCTGACAGAGCAGATGCGTTGGTTGTCGTTGGCCGTAGAAGCAGCGACTCAGCAAACACAATAGGGGACATTTACTGTGGTATCACTTTCCCAAAAGCAATTTGTTCAAGGGCATTTTTCAAAGGACAGGGGTCTGTGGTGAGAATTATTCCCCCTTCCACAGGTGGCTCCTGCAACTTGAGCTGCATCTCTTCCAAACTTCAAGTGAAGAAAATCCTACTGTTTGATCCAGTCTTCAGGTCCATTCCATACCTGTATGAGCCGTCCCTGGTGCAGCTTGGCTCGTCACTGCGCCCCGAGTGCCTGCGAAGTTAAAATTTAGGCACCTCTATTCCCAGCATATGGTCAGGATGAGAGCTCTGACCTGGCAAGCTGATGTTTCCCAGTGGGACTAGGAAAACAGTAGTTTTCTTCTTTCATAGCCTTCCAAATGTTGGGGAGAATAACTCTTTCAGACAGAAGGGTGAACTGCTATTTCTAATGGTGTAGAAAATGCAGAAAGGGAGAGAAAGATGACACATGTAAGATCAGCATTAAAGTTGCCCATAACCTTCCTGGTTTTGTTGTTACTCATCCTAGGAATGTTCAGGCTTGTCTGTTATGTCAGTGCAACCTTTTGTTTTTCTGTAAAATCTATGCCTGGAAAGAGGGATTAGTTTTATACCAGAAAAAAGGTACATGTGAAGAGAAGGAACAGTCATTTTGCCTCCAAATCTTGCACACACACTCCAGTCAATTCCTGACAAATATGAGGTGTTTATGTTTGAGCTCCATAAGACATTCCTTGTGAAGCCAGCCCTGAGAGCGGACTTCTCACAGGGAATTGAGAAAAAAGGAAAATAAAATTCTTGTCTGCGCTATGCACCATGGCTGGTATTCAGGCCTTGATTCCTCTGCACAAGCATTCTTCCATTACTCACCTTCTGATTAAGTGTTAGAGCTATGTTTTTCACTCTTCTTCTTCAATCTGTTTTCAGTGCTCTTTGTTCAAGTGCATCCTTACAGGGGCAACAGAAGTTTCACAATAGAGAGGAAAAACTAGGTATTTGGTTTTGGCATTCCTCAGTCTGCTGAAATAAGCCATCTTCCCCTAGAAGAAGGAGAACTCTCAAAGGCATTTATTAAGTTCCTTCCAAAGTGCAGCAGGAGCCATGCCAGAAAATTACAAGGTTATTGGTAGTGCTTGGGCATGTACATCTCTCGTGATTTAACCCCAGCCTTATGGTGGTATGGTATGGACTATCCCTTTGGTCAGTTGGGATCAGCTGTCCTAGCTGTGTCCCCTCCCAACGTCTTGTGCATCCCCATCCCACTCACACGTGGGGTGGGGTGAGAAACAGAAAAGGCCTTGACTCTGTGTGAGCACTGCTCAGCAGAGCCACAGTCTCTCCAGGGGTATACCTGTTGTGGCATAGACTTATCCACACCTACAGTCACTTTGAGGTGTGCCTGTTCCATTGTGACCTTTTCCATGGGCCACAGTGCCTTCAAAGATACAGCTTCTCCAGCATGGCCTTCCCAAAACCACAGTCCCTTCAGAAGTAAACCTACTTCAACATGGCCTTACCCATGCCTGCAGTCCCTCTAGGGTTGTACCTGCTCTGTCACAGGCCACACACTTTGAGGTGCTCTGGCATGACCTCATGCACAGCCACTGATGTTTCAAGGTGTACGTGCTGCAGCCTGGACTTATCCACCAATGCTTTGAGGTGTACCTTCTCCAGTGGGGACCTATCCTTGGGCCACAGTCTCTTCAGAGGTACACCTGCTGCAGCACAGACATAACCATGGCCACAGACCCTTTGAGATGTACTTGCTCTGGTGTGGACTTTTCCATGATCACAGACTCTTCGGGGTGTCCTGCTCCCACATGGACTCATCCACAGATCACAGTCCCTTCAACTCGAGTTCCAGCCTGTCCAGTGCAGCAGCACAGAAACAGCAGCAATACCCTGGCCATCTGCCAGCCCAGGCGCACAGCCATTGCTGTTATCAGAATGTTTCCAGGCACAGCAGAGTAAGATGATAAGCAGTACAGCAAGCAGCAAAAGCAAAAAGCAGCCACTAACGAGCACTAGGCTCTAATATACACCAGTACAGCAAGCAAGTCCCATGGCAAACGCAGGAGCTTGTCAATTAATAGCTAAATAGCAATGACAGCTGTAAATTCGATCTAGCACATTTCAATCAAATTTGTTGTTATCGTGAACCCTTTGAGCCCCATGTTCGGTGCCAAAAAGGACTGTTGTGGTTTAACCCCAGCCAGCAACTGCATCCCACACAGCTGCTCGCTCACTCCCCCTCAGTGGAATGGGGGAGAGAATCAGAAGAGTAACAGTGATAAAACTCATGGGTTGAGATAAAGACAGTTCAATAGGTAAAGCAAAAAGCCACGCACACAAGCAAAGCAGAACAAGGAATTCATTCACCACTTCCCATCAGCAGGCAGGTGTTCAGCCATCTCCAGGAAAGCAGGGCTCCATCAAACCTAACGATTACTTGAGAAGACAAAATGCCATTAACTCCGAATGTCCTCCCCTTCCTTCTTCTTCCCCCAGCTTTACATGCTGAGCATGATGTCACATGGTATGGAATGTCCCTTTGGTTGGTTGGGGTCAGCTATCCCTGCTGTGTCCCCTCCCAACTTCTTGTGCACCCCCAGCCTACTTGCTGGTGGAGTGGTGTGAGAAGCAGAAAAAGACTAGACTTTGTGTAAGCACTGCTCAGAAGTAACAAAAACATCTCTGAATTACCAACACTATTTCCAGCACAAATCCAAAACATAGCCACATACTCTCTACTATGAAGAAAATTAACTCTATCCCAACCAAAACCAGCACAAAATCCCTGTACTTTTGCCTCCCCTGTATCTTCTTCCTCTATATTCTGGTATCAGTGCTCTCATTTATTTTGCACCAGCGTGATGGGCCTCCCTTTCAGTTCCTAGCATTTTACTCAGTGGTCTATGCTGTCTTCTTGTTTCCAGATTATTGCCGTGGTCATGGATGTATTTACAGACCGGGACATCTTCCGCGATATTGTTGATGCAGCATATAAGCGCTGGATCCCTGTCTATATAATCCTAGATGAGGAAGGTGTGAAGCTCTTCCTGGAAATGTGCAGATGCCTTGACCTCAGTGACTTGCAGATCCGGGTAAGTTGTTCAATACTGAACCATTATCTCCTGCACATCAGTGGCCTTTTTCAGTTGTAATGAATCTTGGAACTCACTTGGACATGCAAACACATCTCTTCCTCCCTACAGGTCACATCATAGCACTTAGGGTTTGATGGAACAGAGAGGGATAAGAGAGTGGCTTGCTAATACAGAAGGAAATAGAAAGCAAAGATTTGGATTTTTTGCCTTTCACCCCAGACATGGGTCTATGTACTTTTTTGGCTCTTGTGACCTAAAAATTCCTGTTTGGGAAGAAAATGGTCTGAGGAAATTCCTGTGGGTCTCCTGTGCGAGGATTCAAACTAGAGTCTAGAGTAGCTCTTTGAGTTGTTGTCTGCATGGATCTCAGTTATGGGACACATATACTCTGTGAAATCAAGACTTTCCTATCCAGCAGTGGGAATGAAAAAAGCTTGTAGTCCTCCTTTGCCTGAGAACATAAGAGATTGGGGAGCATAACTACTCAGTTCCATATCAGAGTATGCATTCGTATAGTGCATGCATCACAGCAGAGTAGTTGGCCTAGCTTGGCTGGCAAAAGTAGCCTCAGTAGGATCTCATTCCATTGCATACAGACAGAAATCCTTTGTGTGCTTAGTCAGTATTGTATTCCTTGCTTTTTTCATGTTTTTTTGTCACTGTCACTACTACAGACTTATTCTGAATGCTGAAAAAGTTGCTAGTTTGGAAACAACCTATGGGATGCAAGACTTGCGCCTCTTGTGATCCAACTGTTCTGAGCAGTAAAAAAAAAAAAAAAAAAAAAGGTGCCTTTTTTCCTGAAGGAAGGGCAAATCTTCCATAAACACTCAATTAATAATTAAAAAAAAAAAAAAAAACCACAATCAAAACTCAAAAAGCTCTGAAGGTTATAGAGGCTCACATTAACCATTTTAGGAGAACCATCTTAAATCTGTATGAAAATGACTTGCATAGATCTGAACAGTGCTCTTGTGAACTACCACTCTGCTCTGAGTTTCTGGACTTCTTCATCAAAAAAGACATCCAGCCGAGCAGCTTTCTCATTCTTCTCCAAAACAGAGATGGAAGTTTCTTTCCTTTGGTGTCTTTGAAAGCAAGACACAGACATCATTATGATAGACCTGTTTCAAGCTTCAGGGGTGTTCTGTGCCTAGGCTTTCGTCTCTTTGGTACAAAACTCTGAAATCACAGCAGTAGTTCCATTTGCTCCGGTACCTGTTTTCCAGTACTTTTCTTACCATGTCATCATGTGCAGGAACGATGCTTTCAGTACTGTGTATTTTAAATCACAGATAGAATGAATGAAAAGACGCCTTGGTGTTTTAGAAACAGTTGCTATTGGAGAGGTGAGTTGCTTTTTTGCCTGCCTTCTCTGTCTTTAAACAGTAAGCAGTCCCCTTCTGCTCTTTCTCTTACCTCTTTCTCCATAGGTATCTACACAGACTTTACACTGAAACCAATCATCACAGTGGCATTCTAGAGCAGTGACTAGGTCTTGCAGCAGCCTATTTGCGTTACAAGGTCACCTTTTCTAAAAAGGCAGAATTCTAATTGATGCCATCAAAAGTGGGAGGAAACTCTTCTGTGCTTCCCTTCTCTCACAGCAGCTCTTGCTGTGTTTTTCATTAGACTCTTTCAGATAAAAAAAAGTCCAAATACAAGATGAGCTGAAGGAGGTCCATTGAGAAGAACTTTTTAACATCCTTCTTTGACCTAGTTCTTCACTCTTCTGCAGAGTTCCAGCCCCCAGAATGCTGTCCTTCAACTTTTTGCCCTCTTTCCCCAGTTATCTTCTATGGTATCTTAAATTCCCCTTAAGGCTGTTGTATTCCTTTTCCAGTATGGCTAAGGCTTTTGTTAGTCTTGTTAAGGTCAATGCAGTTTATTCCTGTCAGTGGTACTATGGAAAGACTAGGAAGAGTCAGTTACCTCTCAAGGAAGATGGTCTCCTAGTATCCTGCCCAAGGCTTCAAGGCTGCCTTGGATGTATCTGTGCTGCTGCTTGGGTCAGTGTAGCAGAAATCATCATTCCCAACAGCAGGCTTTACATACCCAAGGAGTCTCATGCAAGGTTTAGTCTTCTGGAGGTCTTCCCCCACCCTCAACTCATTGATCTAATGTGTCTAGGGTTGTTTTTAATTTTTAGTGCTGAAGACCCAGATTTAAAGCAAGAAAGCAAGCTGGTCTGCCAGTCTTGTTCAGGCAGAATCATTTTGTCTCACATTGCTTGATCACAGAGGATGCTGGAATTGCTGAGGAAGAACAAGAAACTCTAGTACAGTTAACTCTATCATTCACCCATTTCTTATTTATGATATGTCTTCCTCTTGACATCTGCTTTGATGTCTGAGTTTCTTCTACAGATTTTTAGTAACAGGGAAAACATTCTCTTCTTCCACCTTCTTTTTGTGTATGCATTTCGCTTGCTTCTAAAAGATTTTCACCAGTGGGCCACAGTTTGTCAGCAACATAATTGCATACTTTTTCTTCTGCCCTTCTTCTCACCTTCCCTTTGGAATGTTCATGCAGGATTTACAGGATGGCTTTTTCTCAGACAGTTGCAGCAATCTGGGATTAAACTTCAATGTTTAGAGGCAAGTTCTGCTCCCAGGGAAGGACAGAGATGACACACTACCATGGGCTGTCATTGCTGCAGGGTCAGGATGCTTATTCTGTCTTCTGTCATCACCAGATGCTCAGATTGTTCTGTGATTCCTGCCCTTTTGTTTCCGTTGCCCTGTTCATCCAATGCAGAGTGAATACTTCAACAATCCTAATACAAGGAGATTTACTATTAACACTGGATTTTACCCTTTGTCTACGTACAGTTCTGGGAGTTTTCACAAAATTTCTGGCTATTGTATCATTTTGAGATGGCAAGGTGTCATGATCTGCTGGAAGTCTCAAAGGAGGGAAACTGCTGTAGGAAGACAGTACCTCACTCTGCAAAGACAAGAATTCCTTACTGACTCCAAGCATGAAATGAGAAAGCACCAATTTTTGTCTGAAGGACGGAGATAGCTAGAAATGCATTTAAGTTCACCCATCAGCACAGTCATCCTGGGATGTTAGTAAGAGTGTGTCTTGTGTACATGAGTCATATGGCTTCCTGAGCCTACAGGACATGGTTTGCCAGACTTCTGTTCTGTTTGATGCAAGAGTGTTCTTCAGAGATCACAATGAATCCAAGTTCTCATAGATACAAAATTCATAGTCCCATAAAAAGCCCTCTTTTCTTTGGCATGAAGGTGAGTGTTTTCTCTTTCTCCACCATGCATCTCCTAACCAAGACCCCAGTAAGAGACACTCCTGCTCAAAGACAGGGAGTTCATCTAGAGCTTCAAGCAAGCCCAGGGAATGAGTTACCTGCAGGAAGTTCACCTTCATGTTATTTTTTACATTCATTTTCCCAACATGTAAAGAGTTCCTCCCCTCACTCCAGGAATTCTTAGAAATTTCTGCCTAAGAAATTTTTGAAATTTCATTGCAGAATTTCATGTCTTTCCTCATCAGTTCATAACTCAAGTGAGGGAGTAGCTGAATGTAATGTGATGCAGTGCTGTTGGTTTTTTAATTATCTGTTAGAGAATTCTTCTAGGCTGCTTGTGACCTTTTGAAAATGGAGGCTTACAAGGCTCTATTTTTGCAAAGACCGAAATAAATAATACCCAGTAATGACCTTGGCAGGCCAGGTCCAGCTAGCTGCATTCCATCCTATTCTACTTGAATACCTGCAAGTTTTACTACTTTGTCAACAAGCATCCTTTTCCAAAACTATTCAGGGCAAACACATAGGATAGTTCCACAATATTTCCCAGCATTACTTGGTGACTATTTACAGATTGTGGCTGCTTTTGCATCCCTGTGTAAGATAAGCACCTACCACCATCTCTCTGACCTAGAGATCTGATCAACAAAAATGAGAACCTTGCAGACTCTGGATAAGAAAGTTGTTGGTACTGTTGTGGTCCTGTCCACATGAATCCCATATCTCTCTTCCTCTAACCATCTAGGATTTTAGAGTGTGAAGTAACAGGCATCTGGAGCCTCCCCCTCAGCCTTGTGCTCAGGTGAAACAGTAGAACAAGAAAACACAGGACAAGAGCTACCTCAGCAGATGCTGTTGACTTGAAGGGATCTGATTTTTCCAGAGACAGCAGAAAGGAGATCTCTACATTTTGAAAAACACAGTTAGTGTAAGGGACTATCAAGGGACTGTCCTCTGTCAGCTACTACTTTGGTCTGTTGCCTGTTCTTTATCTTTTTTAAATCTGTTATTTTATAGAAGTCGTTCATTCCACCCTTCCCAACTTGAAATAAAGACCCTTGCTTGCTTTGCAACATAGATATCTGTTGTTGTTCTCAGAGAGAGGTACGCACAGGATGCTCTGGTGGAAGTACCTGTAATGCTTGCCTTTAGGGTCTGTCTTGTGTATCCCCTCTACTCAAACCCAGCTTGTGAGCCCAGCCGCCCACGTCTGTCAAGGAACAACTAAGCGTCAGTCACAACACAACCTATTACCAACTTTCTAAATTGGGTCTAATTTAACTTTCTGTGGATTCAGGGTGAGGTTTAAAAGCGGGTCACAATAAAGCAAGAAAGACTGATTCCTTCACTGTTTGTGTTAGGATGCTCTGTTAGGCTTTAGTGTTACCAGTCCATATTAATTTGCTGCCAGGGAGATGTTAGTCACTGCTTGTGATGAGGAGTGGTGCAAGCCTGTGTAAAGGGAAATGTGGAAATTTAACGCAGACTGCAGCTTCCATAAGCCAGGATATGAGAAACCTTAAGCAGGCTTCTGCAAGAATACAGATCTGGAAGGGTCATTTCTGTCTGGTGAACTAGCTGTTCCTCTACCCAAAATTTTTGTTACTACTATAACACTAGTGCCCGCCCCCCCCAAAATGGCTGCAATCTCACTTCATTTATAGTTGTCTTTCCTCTTTTGTTGTTGTATAGTCTTCAGTACACGAACCCAGCCTTGTTCCTCCTCTTTACAGCTTGGTATATCAGTCTACAAATGCTCCAAGATCCTTCAAGGCAGAAAACATTATACTAATAACCTGTTAAGTGACTTGATGTTTATATGACTTTGTGCTTGTTTTCTGCATTTCAAGATGTATTTATGCACTCCTGTGCCTACTTTGTTCAAGGAGGTTTATGTGTTCAGCTGTTTCGTTCTATCCCCTCTGTGCCTTTCGAAATGTTATGTGTAGCTCAGTTACTGCAGAAATTCAAACATGCTTTCTTTCCAACAAAAGAAGGTGATGTAACATACAAACACAATAAAATCCACACTCGTTATACTTGATTCTTTTTGATACTTCTTGATTCATAAAGGTCCATGACATGTCAGAGCTGCTGACTGATTTGAAGAACGGAGGCCCTTCTTGACACTTGCAGTCAATATTCCATGATTTGGCAAATCCCACATCCAACTTTACTCGGCAAGGAAAAAAAAATATTTCAGGTGATCAGCCAGACAACTACAAATGTTATTCTAAATACTGGAAAGGGCACCCTTTCTCCTGTGCTCTACTCAACCTGCATTCAGCATCCCACACATATGACTCACTGCTAGGCCTTGGGCAAGTCACTTCATCTTGTTCTCTCTCAGGCTCCTCATCTGTAAAACAGGGTAATAATACTTTCAGCAGTGTTGGGAGCATTAATTAGCTAATGCCCACAAAGGACTCCAGACAGATCAAGCAACAGAAGAATGCAACATAGTAGTATCATCAGTTACTGTTAGTCAGAATTTGTACTGCCACTGCTGTATTTTAGTGGGGGAAATAGGAGCAGGTTCAAAAGGTAAGAGTTATATTCAGGAAAATTATTTTTTAAAGAAATCTGCATTCGTATAATCACTCGTTCCTGCATGCTGACTTCTGTAATCTATCAGTATTTAAGCTGTCAGTGAGGTTTATAATAATAGGACTTAGCTCTTTGTGGGATCCGAGGCTGTGCTAGCATTAGCCAAATCCTCACAATTCTCCTGCTTTGCAGATGGGGAAGAATGAGCAAAGGTGCATTGACTTTCCCAGAACATCACAGGGAATAGTGTCAGAACTGTGATTACACTTGGGACCATCTGACTCCCAACCCTGGATGTATTACTCCAGACCACAATACCTTTTAGCTTTTCACTGTTAAAGAATTCTTACAAAAGCAGATGGTGGAATGAAGAAAATGATCTAAATTTGTGTGTCAGAGTGACAAGGTAATTTGCTCTAAACTTATACTGACAAGCAGTGCTTTTGGATTTTGGGGCGGGGCGTGTTTCATGTTAAGCAGTTTGGCAATTCAGCCTCATGCAGCCAGAGCCCATGAGCAGAATAACACCGAGTCCAGTGTCCAAGTATATTCCTATAGTAAGTGCAGGCACACATCTTTTGTTGAAAATCATGTAACCTTAGATCTGTGTTTTCTCTCTGCCTGGGTAGTGCTTTATTACTTGTAGGTTTGCTGGCCAAAGGGTGTGAGACGGGAGGTTTGGGGAGAGGTATTGTCTTTTTCTAACTACTTCCATTCATTTAATGGAAAGTTTTTCCTTTGTATTCTTCAGAAATTCTTCTTTGCTGATCAATTTGGGATATCAGTAGAGACACTTATCCTACTCCTTTTGTTCAAAGAAAGTTCTGTGTGTTTTCCCTCTGTTGAACAGTGAGGAATCTGGGGGGACACTGTAACTCTTTGGGGTTCTTAGCAAAATTATAAAAGTCAGGGCTCTCCTTTTGTTATAACAGACAGGAAACATCTATCTTTTGAGCAATAGCATTGTTTACTCCTCTCTTCTGTATTAATTAAATTGTCCCGTCTTCTAATTTGCCCGGTTTTGTCAAGCCGTGTGTTGTTTGGATCAGAACACAAGCACAAAAAGAACCTAGTGTAGATCTGCCTCATGTGTTACCCTCCAAGTAACCATGTCCTTTGCACTGCACAGGTGTTGCAAAGTTCCTTGGTTTCGTGGTCCTGCTAATGTAACCTGGAGAAGAGCTCACAAGTGCCATGGAATAGCTATGAGGATTCAGAGAGTGCAGATGTGACTCACAGCTTCCTCTGATTCATTCTCCTGAACTGGGCTGGGCCTCCTGAGCTACAGCACAGGACTGGCGCTGGAGGATTATTTGATTTTGAAAGCATTGTCTTGCCCAGGGGCTAAGATGAATAGCTGAAGACAGCAGGCAGGGTTACAAAGATGCTGACCCATTGGACAGGGCCATAAACTGATGAAGGGGAGTGACTTGCATAGACAGGGAATGACAACAGGTCTTACGACACTATGCTTTCCTTTCTGCAGCTCTTCTGATTTCTGGTGGCTGATACAAAATGAGCTGTAGTCCCAGAAGTAGTGAGATAATGTGGGTGACATGTTAAGACTTGGAGCTGACAATTATCTAATTCTCTGCCCTATTTATTGTGACATTTTGTCTTTTCACCTCTCTGTTAGAATATCCGCATACGTTCTGTGACAGGAGTTGGGTTCTACATGCCAGCAGGGAAGATCAGAGGCACGTTGGCATCCCGATTCCTGATGGTGGATGGTGAAAAGGTGGCCACTGGATCATACAGGTGGGTCACTCTTGCTTAAGGCAAAGCTACATTCTTTGTGTAAAGAATGGCTTGTGGTTTTGCTTGAGAGTCTTCTTCCCATGTCATTCCCTTTCTTATCCCAGCCTCTGTAATCTGTGTGGCATCTGTAGAAATTGGGGTGGGACAACAGAGAAGGTGACATAGAGCACAAGATGCTCCTGAGAGAATGGAACATGCCCATGCTACTGGACCATTTCAGGGGGCTAGAGATAGTTTCACCCTGCATCAGGTGGTAGTCTGTGAGGACTTTCCACCAGCCACTGTGCTCAGTTCTCTTCAGTGAGGTTTTCAGTCTGGAGACTCCTCCTTCTGATGCAGTGTTGTTTTTTTAAAAGGGTAAACTGTCCTTCAGAGCTTTAGGGCCTTTTCCTCCAGATCTGGTCTGCATGCCTAATGAAGAACAACAATAAAAAGCTTTATGTATCTATCCTGACCCATCTTGGCAAGGATATATGGGCAAATGGCACAATGCTACATATTCCCATGTAGTGTCTTAGATATTGTTAGGTGGGCTGGGTCAAGTATACACCCAAAAATTTAATGTTGCTTCTGTTTCCTACTCTTAGCTTCACATGGAGTTCATCCCACATTGACAGAAATATCCTGCTAGTCTTGACAGGACAGCACGTGGAGATGTTTGACGTTGAGTTTCGTGAGCTCTATGCCATCTCAGAGGAAGTTAATTTCTACAAAGAACTGGGTATTGCTAACCCATTCCTTTTCGGAACTGGGAAGCCAGGCCTCCATTCCTCCACTGTGGCTCGGAAGTTCATCAACCCCAAGTATGGTTTAGTGGCAGGGGCAACCCGTGGTGATATGATGCTCTGGGCTTCACGACACAGGCAGGATAGTCAGGGGAACATGGAAAAGGAGGGAACAAGTGAATCAAAGAAACGGTTAAATCAGTTTCTGAATGACTTAGTCACATTGGAGCAAGAGTTCCCAGAAATTGATCCACCTCTGGAGAACTTGAACAAGCTGAATCGGAGCCCCCAGAAACTGTTCTCCCGGCTCCAAATGGACCTGAAAAATAAATCCAAATCCAGAGAGTCTATTCGTGATGTGAAGAAAGAAGATGCACAGGCCAATTCGAAGCAAGGAAAACGGTTTGCCAGTGGGCTTTTCAGTCGCAAGGCCAAACGGTCTCCAGGCTCAAGCATTGAGGCTAATTCTTTTGCCAGTGAAGGGCATTCAGGAGAAGACCTTGGGAACATGAAACTGGAATATGAGCGGCTCAGCATTGGCCATGGCAGTGTTCGGAGCACTGGAGGCATCTCAGGTAAAACCTCTTCTACCAGCATATTCTCTTCTGTGTCCATTCTTCTGAGTTTGTCTGATTGGTGTGAACATATTCAATATAGGCACCTGTTAGCAGATCCTGTTATTTCAGCTATATTAAAATGAGCAGGATCAAAGAAGAGTAGAAGTTGTATCAAATGATACAGTAAATTTAAGTTGAAGGCAATTTAATGGCAGTCTTATTGTAAAGCTGGTACTTCTTATGTAAATGTTTTCTCATACTTCTCAGCAAGCAGGTATGGGACAAAGGGAGAGAAAGTTGAATGTCTCCTTGTGTAGAACAGGTTGTGTGTACAGTTCGTGAAGTGCACTGCCCTAATGAACAGCAGCAGTATGTTCAGTGTCATAGTGGCTAGCAGGGTGCAGGCATTTTCCATGTATCTGCTCCTTTCCTCATTTGGGTTTAGTCAGGTGTGTTTATTGTGACAAGTTATTGGTGAAGAAGAGAGGAAAAGTGTATGTTGAGGTGAGGGGACAAGGAGTGGAGGAGAGGGTGGAAGTCTTTTTAATTTTCTACTTTATCATATTCTGAAATGCGGGAGAAAGTCACGAAAATAAAGCTATGGAGAAGTACTAGATCCCAACTTTTTCTTTGCTAACATGATTGATATTTTCACTAAGTCCTTCCAAGGCTTCATCCAGTTGAAGACACAAATGATAAAGATTTCTCCCGATTTATGGGTTCATAGCTAACTTCCCAGTGTTTTATATGTTTTGACAGATTGAAGTAAATCTATGGACTGTTCAGCCTCATTGTCTTCCTCTCTCAGTGAGCTGTACTGGATGTCAATACATCCTGCACCAGCAGGAAAATAAACTCGTTCAGGGAGAAAATTTCTCCTCAACTTGTCTGGCCAGAGACTGTTCTGTGCTCTGATGAATGCAAAACACAAGCGTAGAGAGACTGAATTCCCTTGAGACTGCCATGATGTGAAATGGAAAGACATTCTCCTGAGACTAAAAAAAAAAAAAGAAAGAAAGGTATTGGGAAGGTCACCAACAGCGATTGATTAGGTTCTTGGACATATTTCTGGATGAATGAAGGACAGACTCAAAAATGCCAAATTAACACAAGAAAGAGGAACTATAGGAAGGGATGGATAGTTTATTTAAGACTACAGGAGACCCATTTTAGGATATGCATTTGGCATTTGGGGATGCAGAAGTAAACTCGGGTCTAAAGAGACCCTCTCTCCAAATCACTTTACGTCTTGAGCACAGACGGTACGTGCTGCTGGGCCCCATTCCTCAGGGTCAGGAAAAACAAAACCGGTGAAGACCTATAGGGAGATATATGGGCATTTCCTCTCGGGGGAAGGGACGTGAGGGCTTGCACTACCCTCTAGTGACACAAGTAGAGAACTGCGTCATCTGCGACTTGTCAGCACTTTGCAGTGTCAGAGATTCCCTACATTTCTCACTGTCAGCTGTTTTCAGGCAGACAGCCCGCTATTCCAGCAATGTCAGGATGAAATTAGGCCCAGATTAAAGGCACACAAGAGACTCTGGTTGAACAGTGGGACACTGCGCCCTTCTGGGGCATGGCACAGGCAGGACAGCAGGGATGTCCCCGTTCCGTTTAGCACAGTGGATCTGTGCCAGACAGGCTGATGCTTGGTCTGGACCATTTCCGCAAAGACACTATCACGCTGTTATGTTCAGGTTTCGTTTATGTTCAGGTTTCATTTATTGCCACTGCTACTTCCTGAGGGTTGCCACCTCTTTCAATAAAGGGGAACGAGGAATTGAGAACAAGTGCAGGGAAGGCGCGCAGAGGTCCAGCACACCAGCCTTCGCGCTGTGCTCTTCCTGACCTGATAAGTCTTTCCAAGGACGCCCTATTTTTTTTTTGTTTTATGCAAATTGAGAATGCCTGTTCATGGAGGCAATGGGAGACTCCACAGCTTTTGAAGTATGGTGTAAGTAGATTTAGGTCGTCTGATGTTGTAAAAGACTAGAGGCCACTGCTTGTGTGTTGCTTTTGAATTGAATCACTGTTCTTGAGAGAAAGCTTCTCTAGTCTAATGGTCCCAAAGTGGCATGTGAACAGAGATGGTGGAAGAAACATTAAGAAGATGGAGACTCATGAGAAAGAGGAAAAAAATTAGTTACCCAGAAGATTCTGCAGTTACTTGATCAGTAGCACATGCTTCATTAGGATTTAATAAAATATTCTTGAACATGGGCATGGAATAAAATTCCAGCTTCAAGATAAAAATAGGAGGCACTTTGTTCTTGGGTAACTGTAGGACCGACTTAGTTTTAAAAGTTTAAGCTGTCTTTGAGCATGTCTAGTGAAAATGGATGCTGTGATACTCTGGGTGACAGAAAGAAGGTAGTAAGTGGAAATGAAGGAGGAAGAAGGTGCATGGTATGCCTTTGGGTTAGGATGCAATTATTCAGAGCTTCACAGTTTGAAATAGCTGCCCTTAACTTTTGTAAAGATTAAACAGCACACTTAAGCCCTGTGGGCCTGCTTGTGCGCACATCCTCCAAAGTCACTTTTAATTCTGTAGTACCACAGAGACACATCCCACCTTGCAAATGCATAGAGAGACCATATCCATACCCTGAGTAGCTCACAGAGTAATTGAAGGACATTATTCAAGTGGGCTAAAGGTCAGATTCAGTCTTGTAAGAGCAAATGGTGATGAAGAGAATCTGAACTGGGAAGGGAAGTGATGAAAGTGTGTTCTGCGACAGAGGCTGGAAATCTGACTCAGTATTTACATGCTAGAAAAGGATACCTACAAGTTAGAATCTGGAGTCTGGAAAATACAAAAGCTGCAGATAATAATGGTCTAAACCAAGTGTCCAAGTCAACATCCTGAGGTGTTGTCCTACCACACTGCATGGAGACTGTGCTTTGTCTTACAAGGCTTTCTTAAACCACATAATCAAATTGACACAACTCTTGATTTCACTGTTGCCTGCTTAGGAACACAACAGCAGCAGCTCTGAACCTGACCAGAATCTTGTTCTTTTTAAGCTCCTGCGGGGCAGACTGTGATCAGCAAAAAGACACTGATGTCTGAGTGCAGTTTCTGGGAAATACTGCAAGGCTTTGAAAGCTATGTGTCTTTGGAAGGCGCTGCCTTTTTGTCTTCTCCTCTGCAAGAAGCAAAGTGGGCTTGTTCAGAAGGGTCTGCTGTCCTGAGCTGCTCCATAAATAAGCCTTCACTCCTTGTGAATGTTGGTGGCAGAACACGTATGCTTAATAGCAGGATTTTGTGTTTCAGTTTTGGATGCTTCTTGCAACAAGAAATGAGATTTACACTGGGCACTGGAATACTGCAGAAATAGCTGCTTAGTTATCACCAGTGCTTTTCAGCTGAAGTGGGATCATGGACAGGTGGTAACTGGAATTTTCAGCTCCTTTTCTAAAGAGAAAGATGGGAACGTTGTTGGGTACATACAAGGAGAGTATTTGCTCTAACTGCAGCAGATCTGTAGAAAAAGGTCAGAAAGCAAGAGCAGAAAGTGAGAAGAATAAAGGAGTTGGGAGCTGAGATTAAGCAAAGGAGCACAGACACTTTTGAAAGTAAACATGAAGTTCTTGAACGTGATACAGACAAGGAGGGGAACAGGGGTGGTAAGGAGATAGGAGTAACGATAAACTTAGTAGTTACACATGGAATGGGTCAAAGCAGGGACAGGAGGTAGAATGAAATGCTATGGGGAGATGTGGAGAGGAGGCAGTAGCATACAGGGCAGCCACAAAAGTGAGGGCAGGTTGCAGTGCAGTCTCCCACGTGGAAATCAAGAAGTTGCAGTGTGGAAGAAGGTGGAGAAAAGGAGGGCGAGAGAAGAGAGCTCTTCTCTTCCCCATCACATATGGGTGAGGAAGAAATTGATCCAATACCCACAAGCAAGAGAGTGACATGAAAAATTATTCACTTGAAGCCCAGTTCAGAGGCAGTGCTTGGGTTGAAAGCTCCCTCATCTTAGCAAGGTTGAGACTTCTTAGTAGTATGTCACCATGACCTGTGGCAGTTTTTCTTACGCTGTACTGGCCACTGGCTCCAACTGCTTGGGAAATGCACATACACCTTCCTTCTGTACAAATATATGAGTGAGGTATGCCCTTGCTCAGAGAGACTGCAAGCCACATGGCAGCCCCTCTCAGTACGTACTGCCCTGGGCTATAGGTCATGTAAGCCTTGCTGAGCTCAGAGCGCAGATGAGCTCCTTACTTGCAAAAGCCTATGCAAACGTATTTTAGTATGGTGCTTGAAAAAAGTATGCTCGGGCATCCAGATCAAGAGCTGGCTGTAATGAAGGAGATCAGACAGCAATGCAAGCATTGAAAAGTACAGATACTGGGAGCAGAAGGAATCCATAGAGGGAGCAATGAAAAAAACTATGATGATAAAAAATTGGGGCAGCGCACTGTGATACTTAAGTGAAAGACCCTGAGGCCTCGGGATTTGTCTTGCAGAGGAAATGATGGAAATACAGGCATCTGACATGTTTAAAATGGGACATGAAAAACCTTTACTGAGAATGTGTGTAGGGATCAAATGGATGAGATGACTTGTCTTTTTTTTTTTTTTCATACCTCACTCTTTGGAAAACCTCCCACCCAAGTCATGGCCAGACTGTTTTTCAGTGCCAGCTGGAACCTGAGAATACCACTGAAGCTGGCCTGGGTACAGGCCAAAACCTTGAAAATACTTCTCCAGTGGTTTTCTCCACAGTGTACTCTGAATTTGCTCTTATTTTAATGTCTCTTCATTTCACAGTAGTAGGAAATAAAACCACGAGAGAGTCCAGAGTATTGCAGGTCTAACACAAGTTGTAGAGCAAATCACAAGAGAAGACTGAAGAGTGAGTTCAAACTTTATCCAGGTCTTTTTTACTTAATGTTAACATTACTATAACTTCTTTTCGTTTCAGGTAACCCAAGTCCAAACTCCACTACCAGCGATAAAAACAAGCAACCTACCTGTGTGTTATCTTGATTGGGAAAGATTATCTGGAGAACTGAAGACTGAACAAGCTGGAACAGTAACTTCTTGATTGATTTTGAACCTACAGCCATGTCCTCACTCAGTGGTCTATAAAGCCACTGTGTGGTCCTGGATGCACTTGGCACCCCCGGTTAAAGCACATTTGCTGGGTGAAGTGTAGACTCCGGATGGTCAGTCCTTTAAAGGAGGTTTAGTGCTGAATGTATTAGTCCATATGTCTGTGTGCACACATATTTTATATATAAAAACAAGTG
This sequence comes from Pterocles gutturalis, assembly GCF_000699245.1. Lineage (NCBI taxonomy): Eukaryota > Metazoa > Chordata > Aves > Pterocliformes > Pteroclidae > Pterocles > Pterocles gutturalis. Next base: position 19,663 of record NW_010130292.1, read on the forward strand.
ATGACTGGTCTCAGAGCTTGCTCTGTGTCCAGGTAAATGCAGGAGATTTTCTGACTTGTGCTGCTACATCAGTCTAGCTACAGACTCAGAATCACTGCGTTGCGTTGTTTACTCTACTGCACTGCAGAAATGTATTGGTCTGACTGGCTGGAAGGCTAAATCCAATCGAAGTGGCAAATTCTGGGTGAAATAAGAATGTTTACAGACAGTGTAACAATCCTTTGTCCACAAGGAGTCTTCCTGTAGATTCCTGTTGTCACTTATCCACACAGAAGCGAAGGGTCTGGGAGTAGGATTTAGCTAGCAGAGGCCAACAGATTAGTATTTTAACTGTTTCATGTCATAAATATAGCAGTTGAACAAAGTGATTAAGCAAGAATGTACTAAGGAGAAAAAAAATTTAATATAGGGGAATGTTTAACCTGCCGTTGAGAGTGAGTCAGGAGAAATGCCTTGAAAGGGGACTGGGCAGGATCTGGGAGCAATAATGCAGCCTTCAGTTACAAAAATCCTGTTAGTTGATAATTCAGCAATACTTTACCATTCATGGAAACCGAATGATTAAGGAGCACATCTTTGAGGCTTGAAAGAGGAAGCAGAGGAGGCATACAAGCTTTTCAAATGTTCCATTCTTTTTAAGTTAACCTTTCCAAACTGTAAGCCATGCCAAAATCAAGAGCTTTGATCCATAAGAAGCACTGCATGCAATCAGACCAAAGGCCATCTGATCTGCTCTCCGGTCTCTGAGGATAACCAATAGCAGATGATCACAGAAGCATAAAATAGTAAAGCTTGTATACAGAGGTCTTTCTCTTGACACTGTTCCAGCAGTCTATGAACCTTCTGAACTGGCAGTTCCTTCTGGACCTGGCCTTAATGAATGCACTTAGTCCCTTTTCAAAAATCCTTTTCTACTTTTGGCCTCCACAGTGTTCTATGGCAATGAACCCTGAGTTCATTGTGTGGTATGAAAAGAACTGTTTTCAGGCTGTTTCAATGGTTTTCTTGATTATTTCATCGAGTGACCCTAATTCTTCCACTGTCAGATGTGGTGAATCCACCCATATTCCTTGTCTCCTTGCCACTTGTGATTTTACAGGCCTATATCATATATGTCCTCAGTCATCACTTTTTCCAAGTTACAGGTCCATGGTATACATAGCTATTCATTATATGGGACCTGTTTGACACCTCTGTCCTCTTGTTCGCTGGCTCTTTTCCAGTTCTACTCACTAATAGAGTGGTGAAGCAGGTTGTTTTTGTTTTTTCAGTGTGTGGATTGATGTTTCACTCTGCCTTCTTGCCATCTAAATTACATACTCTGTTGTCATAAATAAGCCCTCTGTGATAGCTAAGAAAAATAAATCCTAATTTTAAGTAGACACCTGAAAACTAACATACCTGCTTGCCAAAAAACTATTCAGACATAAGAAAAACACAGGTTTTGTTTTCTTTCTTTTTGTTTAGAGAAACCATTTGGGTTTTTCACTGCACAAGGAATTCACAGCAAAGACAACTGCTGCACTCCCAACACAGAACAAGCTGTTCCAAAGACTCTTCTAGGTGCTGGGTTGTAGTAGTGATTGTTACGCTGAAACAGCTGTCTGTAGTTGATGATAAAATGTGATTGATTGATTGATTGATTGACTGATTAACTGCCTTTCCTGGAAGTGTATTTAACTTGAATGGCAAGGAGTTTGTTTTATTCTGAGTTTACCCTGTAGAATGTCTTGAGACCCAAAAATACCAAAGGTATTGTACCCTTTGTTAAATATACTCATCCTCACTTAGTGGGTTAAATGCTTGCTACTCTGTGTAGCTGTTCTATAGAGCCTTCTGGGAACAAGCTGTAGTTTTACAGTTGGGTACTCTGCTGCTCTATTACCAGCAGTGTTTTATAAAATTGCTCCTGGTAATGGGAGTAAAGAGGTATTGGAAATGACACCATCACTTGGATGTAGAAGTAACTTAATCCATGAGTTATCCTGTTGGCTTCAGGTATACAGCTCATGTGCCAAAAGCTACTTGCTGTATGTTTGTAGGATTGTCTAAAATGGCTTGATTTTGTCATACTTCTGTTATTCTCCAGATGTTTTGGAGATTTTTTTTTCCTCCTTGTATTTATTTCACTTTGTTAGCAGAGATCACAGATAAATTTATCAGGCCAACATTGTTTCACTTTTTGTTCTGATAAGAATATTGTCATTTGGTGCTTCCTTGTTCTCCCAGACTTTTAAGATATTTATTTATTTTTTAATTGTGCAATAGGCTAATTAACTAATTAGTATCATGTTGATGTATATGGTCAGGTTTTCCAGGAAGTCCTCTATCTCTTTGTTTTCATGTCTTTGTTGCCTCATCTTGGGTGGAGTGACTTAAAAAATACTCTTAGAGGCTGATTTCACTTGCCCTTCCTTTCCTTCCCTTCTGTGCTTGCTTATTAATGTGCTTTACTTTCTCTTTCCTATGATGGATGTCAGATCACTTTTCTTTCACCTTGTCAACTAACAGGATCTCCTTTCCAGTGAGAGTCTCATCTGTTTGTCTTCTGTTTTGTTGCCACACCAGTTCCTGAAAGATAGTTTTCACTTGTTTTTAAATTCCTTCCCCTGTCACAGAAGCGAGTCTCATGCCTTGACTCCAGGGGCTAGTAGAACTCCTTAAGCTTATCACACACTCTTTAATTACTTAATTTGAGAGAGCAAACTTGCTTTCTTGCATGATATGAATCTGCTCCTTAAACTCAGTGTGACTCTTCGGGGATGCATGCAGCCTCGCTGATCCAGAGAGGATGTTTCAGACTCTGGTGGAACTTGTTCTTCCCTGAAGATAATATCAGCTGAACTTGGACTATCTGGCTGCTCCTATGGCAACAGATCTGAGTCTAGGTGAAGTGACCGCATTTATTTTTACTAGTTTTGCTAATTGTGGTTCTTGATGAGTACTAGAAACCTGAGGCTGTGACCTGTAAAATGGATTTCTATCACTCTCCAGCTAAAATGTGGTTGATGTTGCTGGGGGGCAGAGGGGCAATGAGCAGGGGTTTTGAATTCTGTTGAAAGTCTGCTAGCGGAGGCTGAAGGTACAGCAGTACCCACAGCAGTCTTCAAATAAGCTATTGTTTGGTCCTGGCCCAAGACGCCAGCTCTCACAACCAAGTCACTAACCTCCCAAGGGGGCAGGAAAGATGGGAGACATTTGGTTTTCTGTTGCTATTTTAAATAACAAGATTAGTTCTCTTTGGCATCTGTGTCCTGACACTGGACAATCCCAAGAGGATGCCTCTTCTCCAGATCTTGTTTACTTTTTGGCTTGTCAGCCCAGGTTTGCTGATCTGTGTGGCACACCATGGGGCCTACACTTGTAGTCCTGGTTTTAGACAGAGAGTAACAAAGCTGGGGCTTGCAGCTCTTTCTTTCTGGCGTGAAATGGTGAGTGGTTCTGAATGAGCCTCTTGGCTGAATGTGTGCCTTCTGGGTTTCTTTTGGTATGCATTTTATATTTAATGTATATGTGTCCAGTGAATTATGCTGGAGACCTTTTCTAAGTCAAACAAATAAACACTTTACTATGTTACCTTCAGATAGTTTGTTCATTGGTGTCGCTTTCAATTTCTCAGCTACAGTTCCTGGGTTTGGGGGATTCTTGTTTATTTGTCAAGAACCTGTACTGTCTGGATTAGAGCAGGTTTCTGTGTAACACATGAACATCTTTGGCCAGTGTTTGGCAGTGCTTGTTAAAAGACGTGTGGGCAGCTAAATTCCCCACAAATACAGTGTCCTGTGGCTTTGAGTACCTTGTGAGAGCCTAATTCATTCCTGC
>NW_010130292.1:23495-34171 GCF_000699245.1 Pterocles gutturalis
TAGGCTGTAGCAGATGTCCCCTCCAGTTTTTTTTTTTTTTTTTATTATTTTTTACTGCTGCTCTCTCTGTGGCTGAACTGTATCTTGCTGCAGCTATAAATGCATCTGACAGAGTGCTACCTCTGTTTCCCTTTCCATTTTTCTTATATAATTTGTACCCATCAGCAATGATATTTCATTTATGAAACTGAGTCCCTCTGCTACATTTCAGTTTTACCTGGTACAATGTAATCCTTGACATTTAAGTAACTCCCAAGTTCTTGTTTCCCATGCTCCCTTTGTTTGTGTATACAAAAGCCTGTTTTAAAATTCCTGACCATGTTTCAGAATAAATCCAGCCTCTATTTTACTTTTGGGCATTAAGGTACACAAAAAGGTATCTGCAGTAAACAAAATCTTTGTCCTTCTTTCTGTGTTTAAAGTCCATGTAGCAATTGCATTTGTACTGTTTAAGAAGAGTCTCTCTAATCCAAGTTCATTTCACAGAGTATGTCGGGGCTCTATGGATCCTGAGCCTCTTTCTTTATAGTATTAGCACCATCATCACTCTGTGCGTTTTCTTCTGCACTTGTTTTAGGGAGGTTCTTCAAAAAAGCAAGATAAATTTATCCTTCCCCTTGCTTCACTGCTACTTCAATATTACACTGTTCTCTCTCTTATTTTGGGAATCCTCATTAATAAGAAGGGCCTAGGAAAAGTACAGTGACTGTAGGAACCATCTTGGAAGAAAAACCTGTAGATGTAGATGAAACAATAAGGTCTTTACACATGTAGCAAGGCTGGCAGGTGTTTACCTAACTCTTTGCACAACACCTATTATTTCTGATCTTTCTTGCGAGTCTGGGCACATGTACTTGGGGAGTTAGGGTACAGAAAGCCACAGCATATAACGTACAGCACCGCAGCTATTCCATTCTCACTCCCAATGTGGGCAAATTCGCTGTGCTCCTCAGCAAGATAGGGAAGTAAGGGACAGTAGCTGAGAAGTGTCTGTGCAAGAACTTTGGGGCAGAGTAGCTCGTGTATCCTAAATTCATAACATAATGTGTTGATGTCTCAAGTTTTGGAGATGTTTCTAATCCTGCTTCTCTCTCCTTTTCCAGCCTGTCTGTCTGCAGTATCAACTTCTGCCTTTTCATCTGACTTGTTAGGTTGTGTTTTCTTTTTCTAAAACATTAGATATGTCATTCGTAGGAGAACTGTAAGGCATAAAACAGCTCTTCTGCCTGTCTTGGATAGAAAGCAGCAACTTCTAGATAACAGCGAGTGCTGAAAGCCATGATTTTATAGACACTGCATGTGTGAAATTGCACATAACCAGGAAATCACAACCAAAGGAATTTGTGCAGAAAGCACAGAAGCGAAGTACAACATTTGAATAATAAGGATTGTAGCTATTATAGAGGGTCTGAAACCTAGAACATAAAAACGGGAGCTGATCTTAATGCATACGCATGCAGTAGCATAGGCAAGGATCAGGGAGGTCAGGTTGAGGATATTTTCCATTTGTGAGTATTGACTCTATTCAGGGGGTCCTTTGCCTTTTTAATTTATTTAAAGCAAAAAAGTAACAGATTTCCAATGTGCAAGAAAGAAAAGTATGTTGCAGCAGTGGGCTGTGGACTGATAAGCATTTTGTATGGGCACAGGGGTGGATTTGGCACATGCCTGCTGTGGGCTGCATGAACACCCATGTTTCTTCAGCTATTTGATTTACTAAACTTGAGTGGCTGTTACAGGAAGGATATTGCTTTCTGTGGTTGGAACAAGAGTTGATTGATTGCAGGATGAAGCACTAATATCAAGGCTCTCCAGCCTTTGTCCTGTGGCAGGTGTTGCCCGCTTTTATTAAAAAGCGCCCAAAGCAGTAATCCAAAGCCAAGGGCTAAGACATATTAGCAAAATGAACATGAGAACACGGGGTGACAAAGGAACAGGAACACTTCTGCGAGATCTGTATCCTTGTGATACGGCTGGTGGAACACATTGGTCTATGCTTCCCCTGAACTAGCTACAGACTAATGGTAGGATGCAGAATGAGGAAAAAAAATTAGGAGAAAAGAGAGCAGGCTGCTTGCTACGGAGCTAGATCCCACACCAAGCAAAAAAAAAACAAAGGCTGTTTTGCACACCAACAGGGTGTGTGGGATAGGAATGTCAGTTGTCCATGTGCAGAGCTGCAGCAGCCCAGGTCTGGGTTTTTGCACACTTGAGATTGTGAAGAATAAGAATTTTATACCTGAGTGTTTATATAGGCAGACACTTGTGTCTGACGTTCCCCCCTAGGACACAAGAAGAGGTGTTAAGTGCTGCCACTTGGTTATAAAGGGCAGATCTATACTTGCCCCTTCTTGTTTGGTGGGTGTTGTGCTTAAGAAATGCAGGGGCTATTTCATTATTTTTATCATGTTCTGGTTTTTCTGAAACTGCAGTAAGAAACGAAGCAATAAGGAACTTCCAGGTAGCTGGAGTCTAACTTCTGTGGAAGGGACACTTCCACAAAGAAAGATAATTAAAAGGAAAAGCCAGGTCCCTGAGAAATTACAGTGTATTTGGTGAAACTCTGTGCGAAATCTCAAGGTGGAGATGCTAGACAACCTTGGGAAAAGGGCATTTACTTCAAGTGTTTGAAAAGAAAAGCTATTTAAACTTTGAAAGAGCTATTGGTTTTATTGTTGCAATATTTATGATCCTCTCCTTATAGGTCATGCAACCATTTCCTTAGTTATCCTTAATCTCCTACCAGAAATTCTTTCCCTTGGCTGGCAGTCCCCTTGTGCTGAGCACTTGCACTGCAGAAACAGAAAACAGCAAATCTAAACAAAGTGGGATCATTTATGGCCATCTTGATAAGTGCACAACACATCTGCAGAAGGGTTGGTTGCTCTGATTTAGCATGGTCATTAGTGACATTTTGCTGCTACTCAAAGGAAGAAAATGGCTCCTTTTAGTGTCCTGAGGTATAACTGCAATAATCACAGTCATCAGAAATGGAAAAGGCCACTAGGTCGTCTGGTCCATTGCTCCAGTACAAAGCAAGGCAATTCACCAATGTACCTTTTCTAGGACTTGGTAAATTATTCTACCCTTGTTTAAGATTCTCCTTCACAGTCTAATAAATCTCATAGGAAGAAAGTTAAAAAATAACATTTTGGAGAGGTACAGTAGGTAGAAGTTCTGACAGGCATTGCACTGAAATAATGACCTGTCCTCTGGTTTATCAAAGCATCTGCCATTGCCCTTTCACGATGAGAACACTGTAATACATTCACTTCCTTTGTTCTGTATTTATGATGGCAGAATTTAAAAAAATCAAAAGTTTTCTGGAAGGAAGAGTTGGAGTGGTCTCTACTGGTTTCTCACTAATTTCCAAACCACTTTTAAAGATGTTAATTCAGCTACAAAGCTAAAGCTATGCTTCTGCAAATCCTGATTAATTTCCCTGCACCCAATGGGGTTATGCTGGATGTACACTGAAGTTACTGACAGCACAGTATGACCAACAGCTTCCTCTTTGCAACCAGGGAGACAGATTCACAAGAACAAAGAGAAAGTCAGACAAGTACAGGCGCCAGCTACAGATGCTGTACCCTGCAGCCAAAAGGAGGGTGGTGTTCCAGGCAGGCTCCATCTTGTTTCAAAATCTTCCATGTAAGTAGTGCTCGGTATAAGCAATTGGGAATTCGCCCATGCACAGCAGTGTTGTTACATGAGGACACCCTTGAAAATGCCGCAGGGTCTTTGCACTGAATATTGCTGTAAAAGCAATTGCTGCAACAGGTCTTCTGGAGGAGTTGGGCTTCCTTGATAAACACGGCCTCCCTGTCTTCTTGAACACAGCCCTGGTCTGGAATGTCTTGGAAGAGCAGCTTACATGTGTCTATTTGCGTTGCTCTCTGTGCACTAGCAGTACTCTGTGGAAGCAGGACCATAAGTTACAAGAGATACCAGGGTGGGTTTAGGCTCTATAAGGTCCTAAATGACACGAAGCAATCCAGCAGCAGAAATCAAGTGTGGTCCAAGCAGTGGAAGCAAACAGACTAGAACTGAGCTGCTGAGGGCTCTTCAGAGGGAACACGCTTTCTTTTTAGCAAGATCCTTGAACATAGAACAGCAGTCACAAAAGAAATAATATTTTGCTCTCTTTCAGGAAAAAAAAAAAAAAAAAAAGGAAGCCCTACAAACTGTTGACTTTCCTCTAGCAATCCAGGAGTTGCTTTAAGGCAGGATTAGGAGGAAAGCCCTGGGGTTTTTGCTTGCTTTTTCCCAAGTGAGGGCAAGACAACCTGGTGTTTTGAGAAGGGCTTTTTGTGCATGATGAAATCCACTGATGAAAAACGAAAGTGGCACAGTGGGCCAAATGCTGCTGTAGCCCCCGAGCTCTTGTACAGGCGCTTCTCAGCTACTTCTTCCATTGGTGCCTGCATGTGGTTTATCAGCATCTCTGAAGAGATCATCTCCTAGTACCAGGAGGTCTTGTAATTGCTCCCAGGAGTTGTCCAAAGGGCTTTGCCCACACAGCCCCATCTTGAGCCGATCCCATGGCAGCCGCAGGGAAGCTGCTGGCAGATTTCCATTAAGGAGCTGACACAGAAAGCTATACTCACAAACCGGGGTTTGACTTTCCTGCCAACCATTGCAGAAGAGCTGGGACAGTGAGTGAGTCATGGAGTTTGCAAGTAGTCACGTTTGAGTAGTAAAGAAAAAAAGAGCTTGGCCCACCCAGCTTTGCTGTTCTTTGTTCCTGAAGCTGCTGGAGGCAAAGTCATGGGAACAGCTGCTGCTGCCTTCCACAGGGTTCGCTCCACCTCATGTGGGGTGACCCTAGGCTGTTTTCTTTCGCAGCTCTTCCTCCTGGTACTCATAGCCCGTTGTCACCATTGATCGCCCTTCTGCCCCTCCACACAGCCATCTCTGCACGGTCTTTTCCAGGGACTCCCTGCAGCTGATCAGGGATGACACAAGGGCAAGGAGACTGCAGCTGATGAGAGCTCTGCGTGAGGGACAAAATACGCCCTTCTGTGTGCAACACTGGCCCTAGATCCAAGAAACCTCCCATATAGCTTCCCACTCCCTGGCACATAACATCTTCTGCATGTTTTTCCCACCATCATCCTCATTCTGCCTTGCACTGAGATTTTCAGTAACCATATTTTTTTTGCTGATCCCAGTTTCATGCTGGTTTTCAGCTGGTTTTTTCCTCCATCTTTCTTGCTTATGATGCTCCCTTCCTGAATTATTCTTACTTTCTGTCCTCGGGTCCTGCCACAACTGACTCTGGCGCAGTTCAGTTAAACATTCAGGGATGGGGATTTTTGTGTTTGTCTTTGGTTTATTTTAAATGCTTCCCCATCAAACACCTGTTTTGGAAACTGTGAGGAGAAAAGGAAGCCGTGAAGGGGGTATAGCCACTGCTCAAAGTGTGGGAGAATTTAAACAGTCAAATTGTAGCTTTAAATCCCCAATCAAAACTGATGGGAACTTTTGCGGTTTTTTCTTTTTCACCTGGGCTGCCTGAAGGAGGCATAATTTTCCAGACGCTAGAAAAGGAAACTGATTTTTTTTTCCCCCTCAAGATTTTCTGCCCTGCATTCTGCACACTCTACCACCCCATCCTCCAGTAGCTTTTTCATCTATCCCCTGTTCTCCAGGCCCCACTCCTTGTTTTCTCATATGTTTTTTCTTGCAGAGCATTATTCCTGCTCACTGTCTGTGTCCAGCTCACTAGACCAAAGAAGGGCAGCTGCTTTGCCGATGGTATTGCTTTCAGTCCCGCTGACAAGTGCAGACACCCCAGCACATTTTTACTACGGACAGCCTCACTTCCATAGACTAAAGAGAAATGGCAGCCGTTCTGCTTGCTTTGATCTCATTAATAATAAAGGACAATGGGAGCCCTTTTGAATAGGAGGAAAAGGCTTGAGTTTTAAAATAAAAAATTAAACAGCATACCCAATTAATTAGAACCACAGCAAAGACTTGCAGAGCTGCCATCTTAAATTACTATACAGCTACAACTCCTAGAAAATAATAATACAAAAATATAATCATATGCTCCTGCTGCCCTAGTAAGAGTTTGGGATAGCAAGACATGTGAGAGCTTGCCCCAGCATCAGTATTGATTGTACATGTGTGGTACTATCAGGTGCAGGTTCATCATTGCCCTCTTGCAAGTGCACAGGTGTACACATATCCATAGTTCCTCTGGCACAGGCAATGAGCTGGCAGGACTGTGCCCAGCCCTCTTCTTTCTTCCAAACCTGATTCTTCTGTTGTGATGGGGCTGGGTGACATAAATTGGTACATAAATGCGTATTGCACATGAAACTGTCTAACATGGAAGAAATAAAAACTCCAGTGTACATCTGAACCTTGGAAAAAAATGGAGGGAGAAAGTGCCAGCATCTGGCTGTAAAACTTTGATGCAGTCCTGAAGATGAAGGTGACAATAAAATACTATAATTGCTTTCATACACTTATATTTCAGTTTTCATTAAGGTTCATCTAAAGGTGAGTCAAAACAGTTTTGCACAAGCTGCTGCTGGTGCCGAGTATCATAGCTCTAACCAAGCTGGTGGAATGGGGAGGTTAAAAGGTAAATAAAATCTTGTCTAAAGAGCCGCATGACCTCTAGCCTCAGAATAACTGCTCCAGTTCTAGCCAATAATCCATATATGCACACTGGATCACTTTCAGCACCAAAAGCACAAAGCAGGCATCTTCCTCTGCCAGTGAAAAAAACTGAGGAAAAAAAAAAAAAAAACAAAACACTGGGTAAAAGAATACCGTATTATTAAAATCATTTTCCCAGTTGCATTTTTTCCATTTAAAAAACCCCACATGTTAACATTGTTTTGCTGAAAATGTCAATATTTAAAATAGCTTCAAATAATGTTAATGAAGCATTGTTTCAATTTTGCCTTCAGGAAAAAAAGCTAAACAAAACAAAAGTCTATTATAAGTTGTTCTCCATTTAAGAACACTACCATCATATTGGTAATTTTCTCCCTTTAGCTGTGGGCTGACAACCTTCTCTTTTCCCCTTTTCCTTCCAACAGTATTATGTGAGCACGACAGCACAACAAATTGAAACTCCTGCTAAGCACTTTTGCCCAAGACATGCATAAACTGCTATTGTTTCTATTGCAACTGCATGTTGTTCCTAGGTATAACACACAAAAATAGGTAATGTCAAAATAAGCCTATTATATTAAGAACAGTTACAGATGTTAAGATGTCTGACTGGGACTTAAAGCTCAGATCCCGAACACTAACAGCCATTAAGGATATTTTTTCACATTTTTTTGTAAAGCAGGAAAGCATTAATCACCTGACCAACATAAAAATTTGAAAATTACATTTGACATTATCTCCCTAATTTCCTCCTGCTATTTCATTTAATTCTAGTATCCATTACTTCTTTTTTTTCTTAAACTGGTCTCTTGTGTTTGCTCTCTGCTGTTATAGGTGACCTAGAAAGGAAAAAATAATTGGGTTGATATCTGCTCTTCTCTATTTTAAATACAAATTCCTTTTTCCTATCCCCATTTTTACAGCTTCCAGGCATAGGAAGTATTACTTCCTCTCTCGCTTGTTTCCTGAAAAGCTACGTGAAGGATGCAGGTGAATGGTTGAGAAATCTTCTCACCACTCAATTGAAGGAACAGGAAATGCTGAATTCTTAGCAGATATCTTTTTTGAAAGTAATTATTAGGACAAATAATAGGATAATTGGTATTTTAAATGGTATTAAAATGTTTCCAAGTATTTATGTTTTATTCTTTTGGTACTTTGATATCATGCCTGCTGAAACTTCACTGAAATCTTCCAGGAAAAGGATAGATAAAAAGCAGCTTCCAGGGGCAAGAAATAAGCAAGAGAATAACCTAATCAGCCTTTCTTTATATATAATGAGACAACATCAATTCTTTTATTACTTTTCTACGAATCATCCTTTTCACAATAGCCATCTTCTCTTCCAGTGCTGCCTGCATTTGTCACAGATAAAGTACAACACTATATCATATGTTAAATGCTACATTTCATAACAAAACAGTTAAACATAATGCACCATAAAGAGCAGCAGCATACACTTTACTGTGGCTTTCCAAAAGTAACCTATCTCTTACTCACAGTGCAGGTAACTAACCAGTTACTTTCTGTGCCCACTAGATAGCTGCTGCTTAAAGCATCTGAAGCAGAAAAAATATGTGGTTAGCAAAAACTATTTTTCAATATCAATAACTTTTAGTGACTGACTATGCAGAGTTCAATTTTAAAAAAACCCTCACGCAGCCTTCTGCTGTACTGTATCCCCGTCAGGTGCAGTAATTTAAAAAAAAGAAGAGGCCGTGTATTCTCAAGGCATAAGGAAGCAAGGTTAGAATAGTCAAATGGTCGTGGAATTGACCCCAAGACTGAAGTGGGTCGGTCTCTCAGGTTACAGCCCTTGTAAGTTTTATTACTTTGAGACGTTTGCAGGCAGACATCTTCTGCAGAAGCCAAAGGGAGGACATTCATATTGCAGTGAGCCCATTTTCCCAGGCTTCAATGGTCTTTCACATCACCCGTCCACCACAGATCTTCTGAAAGTCCTCACCCCAAAGAAGGCAAACCTTTCCCAGCACCTGGAAACGCACCACAGCAGTAGTGTAACACTGACATCCAGTGGATGAAAAATTTCACTAGCCAACCTGGTCCCATTTTTGGACAGAAGTGGCAATGGGGGAGGTATGGAAAAAACAGGAAGAACGATTTTGTTCATAAGAATTTGGCCTTCATGAGAACCAAAAACTATCCTGGGAGCTGTGATCCCCCCTAATCCACAGGTGAATCCTGGTGGGAACATCTGAGTCATCTGTTGTCATTTTCAGACAAACCAACAAAATCTTCTTGCTTTCTACAGTTCAAATTCGTGCCGTAGTGTGAAATTACAGGGACAATGGAGCATGGTATCTTTTGCTCCATTGATACGGAAATGTTTGCTTTCCTAGGCTTATGCAAAATAAATCATATTGCTTCACCTTGCTTTCCATGTCCTGCCACAGGCCCACCAAAACCCCGAGCAAAATGATGAAGGAAAACCTGCAAAAGAACACCAATAAGGGGAAAAGGAATCTAAACAGGGAAATTTTTTTTTATACTTATAACAAAGACAAGGTCAGCATCTTGGACATATCCTTCTCTCCCAGTGTGTGCAACGTGCATTAGTGATTTCTGCTTATACCAAGAAAAACACACATGGATATAGACAGTGAGGCACATCCCCAATTTATACTACTATTTCATATTGATTTATATAGTGCCTTTTGCATTCCTTAAAGCACTGCAGAGACAAGTACATACATACCCAGTATAGAGTCTTATTCATGTTAATGGGGCTCTTTCTCCCACCAATCAATGTAAAAATAAATTATCATTACTGATTGGGGAAACCGTCAAAAGATTCAGTGCTGCTTAGTGGCTTGTGTAGCCCACATTCACATGGATCTTGTCTGCTGTCCACGCCAGCAGCACACACTGTTTTGCTGTGCTGGCAGCTGTCCCTCCTGGTGGTGACTAACCTATGAAGGGCTCTATGCTTCGTCCAAGACAGACAGTGTTTCTACTGAACACCCATAGACCTGTTCACTAATATGACAGGCATATCACATCTCTATAGTTCTCTGTTCAGCACCAAAATGGTGTGCTCAGCTACCCCACTATTCTGTTGATCAGACTGCAACAGGATTCTCTGGAGGAGATCAAATGAAAACATTGCACTGGTATGAAGCCCTGGGTGAGGTCAGGAAGTGACAGCCATTAAGATAAAAGCAGTGTTCATAAACACTGGAGAACAAGGAGAATGAGAATGAGCATAGACATTTGGTACAAGCAAGGATACCCTCTCTCCTCCTAGTTTATCCTCCATATAGAATCGTTGAGGTAGGAAAAGACCTTTAAGATCACCAAGTCTAACCGTAAACCTACCACTGCCAAGTCGACCGCTAAACCATGTCCGTAAGCACCGCATCTACATGTCTTTTAATACCTCCAAGGATGGTGACTCAACTATGCTCCTGTTATTCCGTGTATTTTCCTCACAGCTTTCTCTCCCTGTCAGTTTCAGAGACTTATATACTCCTCTGGTCATGCTCTTCTGCTTTGCTAATCCTAAACTCTTCCTTGCTCCATAAGGGTCCTGCTACGTTCCATTTTCTTTCTTCCCGTTTCCGAGATCCAGCAGCGCCGCCCCATGCCTGCTCTCCAGACCCTTCCAGCCCTGCGCTAACACTGATGCGCCTCACCCCTGGCTTCACACAGACTCCCAGGAAAGTGTCCCCAGGCCAGCTCCTGCTCCCACCCCCAGTGTCCCCTCTCCACAGCCCTGTTTCTGGCTCAACTCACCCCACAGATACTGAAGATCAGTGTTTAACAATTACATTTATTAATGGTACCGTAGTCACTGCAAAACCATTTTTCATGGGTTTTCCTGACTGCTATTCACAGCTTCCACCTGAAAATCATAGAAGTAATTTTCAGCCCGGAGAGCCTGCACAGTGAAGGGACTGCAGACACTCTGAACTGAGTGGTCTGGAGGACCACAACCTGCAAAGCCCCAGTTCCAAAATAAAAATGCAGCCGGCTTTCAAAGCACGAAGGGTAAAGCACCGCTAGGTGGAAGCTGATGGCCAAGC
>NW_010130293.1:0-45186 GCF_000699245.1 Pterocles gutturalis
GGGACACTGAGTTTGGGGATAAGAATAACAACTTCATTTTGGCAGATATCTAATGCTTTTACTGAAATAAAAAAGCTCTTCTAGATAAAAACAGCAGTTTAGCAAACTCTTTACTAGTCCTGTTAAAAGCAGTATCATAATAATCCATTATTTGTCTCTTTTAATACCTGGAAAATGTATAAAACCAGTGCAGTGATCTCATGATGCCTGCATCAATTAGTTTCCTTTGTCTTGTTTTGCTTTAATGACAGAGATGCACCCACCAGAGTGTCCTGGCATGTGTCTTGTTTTCAGAGCAGTACCAAACATATTCTGATATCCTAAATACTAATAGGGTGTAAAACAAAGTCATGTTTGTTAATTATACTGAAACAATTGGATACAAATTCAGTTATATCCAGGAAGGAGCTGTGTTATTCCATGTAGAAGCCCAGTAGACATCCAAGAGATTTTTCAAATGTAATTTAATTTTTTTTATGAACCTGTAGCATTCATTTGAAAATTATATCCCTTTTATAGATATGTATACTCTCTATAGGATGTTTCAGAAATTCTATGCAGAGGATACCACTTCTGGGTGAACTGGTAGTGGTTTGTTAGTTCCTTGTAGAATCTTACTGGTTTCTTTCTGACTGACTAGGGATAAATTTTCTTGTTTATGTGCCATACACCTCATATTTTGTCTAGACTGACTGTGGGTGACCTGTATCTTTCATTGAAAAAGAATGGTCACTGAAATCCTGATTGCTGTTCTTTTTAGGAGTCTAAATCTGATCTTGTCCATTAAATCTCATGAGTTGAAGAAAGAGCCCAGCAATGTAAAGATTATCTTAGTTTATCCATAGGCTTTCTTCATCTACAAACTTCTTGAAAAAAAAGAACATCTATAGCATTTTTGAGAAGTCTGCTCTTGAAAATAAAGTAAATTTAATTGGCAAATATTATCTATTTTTTCATATAAAATTATCAAGCAGCCATTAAAACCCTAAACTCTGTTCAGGTTTTCCAGGGAGTGAAAAGTGAAGAACATAGGAAAAATTGGAGGTCACATGGGACAGATGCCTGTTTTAGGAGTTGCAGTATAGCCTCTCCTCAAATAAATGCCAACATTGCATGAGAATATGTTGACCCTGGAGGATGGTATCTTCACAGACAGCAGAAGCAGTGTGCAATAAACTTCAAGATGGAGAGGACTGATTTTAATTTTAGTAGTTGCTGAACAGCTTCTCTGGGAGTATGATGAGTCTTGTGTAATTTCTCAGTCACATCATTTTTAAGCGTTTTATTATCTTCTATGCTCATTATAGAAACACCACTGTGTATTTGCATAGGAGAGAACCATTAATTTTAGATATAATGCTCACCACTTTATAGAGAATTGTTTTCATAAAGTCTACATCATGGAAAAGGCTTTGAGTTTTTAAACAAGTTATCCAAAGGAAAATAACAAAACAAAACAAAACAAAAAACCCCAAAACCAGAGAGGTGATAATGTCACATTTCCAAAGAAAACTTTGCAATGGAATTATTGCCTTGCAAAGCTTATATTTCAGCCCACACATTTGACAATTGATAGCCTGTGAAATGAAAGGTTTGGGATTTACTAGAGCATTTACACTTTGTCTGCAACTTTTGCAGGTTTTTGCAGACCATGTAACACTTCTGGAACAACTGTGGAAAACGTTACAGAAAGAGTATAGATTATATTTTGTCTATTTTCTTTGTTGTCTCTTTATTTTAGTGACTACAGACTATTTTTCCAGAGCTAGGCATTTACACCAGCACATATTAATGAAACCATAACTTGTTAATTTCTTCATTGTACCTTCTACTGAATATTTTCCTCAAAAAATATTGCCAGAAATGAAAATAAAAATAAAACTGATGAGGTTATAATTGACAACATAATACGATGAACAATCTCTCACTTAAGATAAAAATCTAATAGTTCTAGGCTGTGATTTTTTTTTAATGTTTTACAAGCAGTAAGGCAACTTTGTGTTGTCACTGTCATGTGAAAAATTTTCAGCTTTAATTTGCGAAAATGTTTTTATCACTTCTTTAATGCTATTTCATTAGCAATAATTGCAGAGATAACTATTAAAAAAATTACCAGGAAAATAATCCAGGTTAATTATCAAGAAGCATTTTAATACTGTTGCTATAACCCCCCCGAGGCAAGGTAGAAGAAACCTTACCTATACTTGTCTTTTCTATTGGCACCCCTAATTCAGGCTAGCAAGATATAGACTAAAAGGAAGAGCATGGCAGGCTAGAAGGGAAGTCTGCATGGTTCCTGCCTTACAGCTTACAGATAGGTGGTCCCCCCTGTTGAAAAGGCTGACTGCAAAAGTTTATGCTTCCATTTAGCCTTGGTGCAAGGGCCAGAATCCTCTCAGTGTATATTCTCGTGAGCATTTACATCCTATCTCGAATAAAGAAAGGAGACTGGAGCTACGTTAAAGTCACCTGTGATTTTAAGGAGTGGTCACTGAGGTAATATTTGTATATTCTTAATAGTTGTTCCCCATCTTCTTTCAATCCCAGCCATCTCCTAGATCCTTTAGAATAATTCAAATCATTTTTACAACCATGTGATACTGCTATGATCTTTAATACAATTTCAAACAGAAAAAGGGTTTAATGTAGTGAAAACAAAAAATCTTCTAAGCCTGAGGAAGGAACAGTCTGTCTTAGTTATGTGCTTGGAGGCTTTTCTTCACCAGGCTCATGTGAGTAAGCATTACTTAAGTGGATGACACTTTCATAATTTAGTTTGCCAGCTCACCTTTAATGATTACAGCATATAGGATTGTCATAGCCAGTGATTTTACTTACCAGACTTGCTCGCATTTTGTGTGAGTTATTACTATTCTGACAATATTGCAGCATACTAATTAGTGGCAATAAATGCACTAGAGAGTTTGGAGTTAAGGAGTGTGATAAGAACCATCAAAGTACTTTTTAAATCATCTATTTCTTTATGCAACCTAAACAAAATGACTTAACTCATTTTTAGAAATGTTAACTCAGTATTTAGAAATGTTATGTCTTGAGTAATAAGCCTAAAATGATTATTTTTCACCTGGTTTTGATAACAGTTCATTTTGTACAATTTCCTAGTTCAGCTTCTTTGAAGTAAATTCACTTTATATGAAGAACCGGTCTACATTTTGCTGGCACTGCAAAACTACTTTCAAGTGACAGAAAATAAAGACCACAATTTACTTTACAGTTGGAAGAGTCCAACTGCCTTCTGGTTTTGCATTTATATATCTTTCTTGATTGTGGCTTTGGTTTGGGTTTTTTGTTGTTGTTGTTTGGGTTTTATTTCCTCTTTGGAGAACATATATTAAGGTCAGTCAGTAACAGCAAATAAGCCCTAATCAATTGTGAGCTGTGACTATATTGGGCAGATTTGCTAAATGCTGTATTTTAGAGATGTGCCCTTGTTTCAAGATAGTTCAGTTAGTAATATTCACAATTTCTGTTTCTGGTGCTGCATTTTGGCACTTAGACAACCACATCAATACCTGGAGAGCAATAACTACCTAAAGTGGATGATTCATCCCATCCTGACGCCTTTGTAAAGTAATTGTCTGAATTTGCTCA
This sequence comes from Pterocles gutturalis, assembly GCF_000699245.1. Classification (NCBI taxonomy): domain Eukaryota; kingdom Metazoa; phylum Chordata; class Aves; order Pterocliformes; family Pteroclidae; genus Pterocles; species Pterocles gutturalis. Next base: position 3,613 of record NW_010130293.1, read on the forward strand.
GGAAATACATTATACCTTTCAGTGAATAGAGGGGTCCTTGATAGGGTAGCTTTAAGGTGGCACTTAAAGTCAGGTGATTTCTCATTGAAACAGACTGGTGTAATTCTCACAGATTCAAGAAAGCCCAGAATCCAGCCTCTGCTTCAAGTCAGATATTTATGTGGCAGGATGTGACTGAGATCTGGTCAACTAATACTGTAGTTGTCCAAGAACCTGCCAAGCGGGGAAGTACTTCCTTCAAACGACCTCCTCCTTTGCAAGTGATGGGGCCTTCAGGGCTTGTGCAAAAACCTCCTAAGACTTATCCAGAGACCAGAAAGGTTTTGATTTGGCCCTTTTTTCTTACAAACCATGTTGCATTGATGGACATATGTATCAGTCTCCCTTGTGAATTGCTAATCTTTTTCTAATTATGCAATGTAAGTGATTAAATATCATCTGTAGCAAGTTGTACTTGCTCTGTCTGGGGTGGAGTTAACTTTCTTCATAGCAACCTGTATGGTACTATGTTTTGGATTTGTGACTAAAACAGTATTGCTAACAAATGTTTTGGCTTCCACTGAACAGTGCTTGCACATCATCAAGGCTTTCTCTTTTTTCCCACTCTGTCCCCTTCTGTCCAAGTGAGTAGGCAGGCTGGGGGTGGATGAGAAGAAACACAGCCTGAACTGCTGATCCAGACTAGTCAAAGGGATATTCAATGCCATATGACATCATGCTCAACAACAAAAATTGAGGTAGAGGAAAAGGAAGGGATTTTTGTTTTGGCTTCCAAGGTCACCTTTGCTCAGAATTGGTTAGGCATCAGTCTGATTATGGGAGGCAGTAGGTGATTTCTAATGCATTGCTTATGTTTTTTTTCTCTTTACTTCATTTGTTAAACTGTCTTGACTCACAACTTTTATTAATGTTTTTTCTTCCTATTCTCTCTCCTGTCCTGCTGGAGCGGAGACTGAGTGAGCAGTTGTGTGGGTGCTTGGTTCCTGGTTAGGGTCACCACATTTCTTTTTGACACCTTAAGTGGGGCTCAAGGGGTTTGAGATAATAACAGACCTGATCAAAGTGTGCTAGAATGAATTTATAGCTGTTATATCTGTTTACTTGTTAGTTGGCAGGTTGTTGCTTTCTGTTGCTTGTCCCAAAGTTGACTAATTTGCTCCTTCACCGTATTCCCTGCTCACTCCCTTTCTTGCTGTACATTAATTTCCAGGGATTGTTAGTGTCTCCTTTCAGCTTTTACAGTTTGTGTCTCTTACCGGTTTTTCTCTTTCCTTGACTCAATAAACTGTCTTTATCTTGACTCACAACATTTCTTACTTTTTGTCTTCCTATTCTCTCACCCATCGCATCATGGGGGAGGAGTGAGTGAGCAGTTGTGTGAGTGATTAGCTGCCGGTTGGGATCAACCCACCACACAAGCCAATCCTTTAAACTCAACTGATTAAAAAAAAAATAGTCATTGTATTCCTTATTTCACATCATATCGATACCAATAATACTGATACCACTTCCCAGATTTATGTCAGCATGCTTTTTGTTTGAGTTTTTCCAATACCAGTTTCAATGGGTGAAATACAAACTTTTGTGCCAGTGAGACCATGAATTGAACTTAGCTCACATCAAGCTGGTAGCATGGCACTGCAAAAGGGCAATGTGCAATCTCCTTTCCAGAATAAATTCTCAGCAGACTTCAGAAGAAAAACATATTTTTTCTAATAGTCTTGCTGTTTTATACTTTCTCTGCTTTCACTGCACACTACACTAGTGTCATAAGCAGTTTAGCCCATAGTAAAGAGGAAAGTTGGTCTTAATTGGACCCCAGTTTCCTTATTAGGTATGTTTCTGGAAAGCTAAAATTGCATGTCTACTGCTGCTTTTACAGATGTTTTGAAATATATGCAAATATGTTTGTCTGTGTGTTTATATTTAGTCCAGAGCCCTGATATTTTCTTCTGCAATTTTGCATTGTGTTAATTTAAAGGAAGCAAATTTTGCTTCTTAATTTTGCATAAATATTTTAAATAATTTAATTATTTGAAGTTCCTATCGCTTATTAGTGCGAGAGAAATTGATCATTCTGGCAAAAAATTATTGAGATATTTTGTTTTTTTTTTTCCCCCCAGTTACTTATAATCAGTCTGTGGTTTAAATTGTTTTGTAACCATACTGCAGCCATTGATCATATACTGTATTACAAAAAGTAAAAGTAACATGCAAGGTCAGCATGTGCTGTGAGAAACTTTTGATGTTTGTGCCAGATTTCAGAGGATGACATTATCTAGCTTTTCTGTACAAATCTTTGAAGTAAGAGCAAATGACATAGTTTAACTATAGAAAAGGTACATGAACATGAACTGTACATAGACTGAGCTTCATCATCTTTATATTAGATAATCAAGCACATTGAAATGCAACAGGCTTGTCAGTCCTGACGTAGAGACACTCCTGGTTTGACACGTTTTCCAAAAAGACAAGGAAGTTCAGAAATTTGTGAAGGGGAGTTGGAAAAAAAAAACTGATTCCTTTATTAAGTTAGCATGTGGTTGTGTTTGGTTTCTTCTCAAGCAGAAGTATATCTTTCTCAAAGTGTATTGTGAAATAATGCATATTTTTAATAATACAATTTAAAATACAATTTTTTTTTTATTCATATTTTCTAAAATAAGCCTTAGGTTATACCAGTAGTAAATGAAGCTATCACCATCAGGTATTTTATGGTAATTGGCTGTTTATATAGATATGTCTCTGATTTTAATTACAAATGGGAATAACTAGAGGAATAGATTGTCCTGGATCTAAGTGTGTCTGGCAGGGCAGCAGGTAACAGATTTCTGTCTTGAACAGAGTAAGAATGCTCTTGAGATCTGTATCCTTGCAATTAGCAGCTAGAAGAAAGTACCAGAGTAAATGTGGGTCCCTGTTCCCTCTGCTTCACTCCCTTCACATTTCCTCCAACACATTTCTACCATCCCACATCTGCTTCACTTCAGCACACCCACATCTCCAGATTATTGAAGTCAAATCTATCCAGGTTTTTCCACTACAGGCAGACTGGTGGAATTATTTTGCACAGATGTGACAACACATTTCCTATGTTGCAGGGACAAGAAAATGAATGAAAGAACACACAGCCTTGTTCTTGTGACATATACTAGGAAAAGAGCAGTATCAGGAAGCAGGGTATGAATGTAATTGTAACTACCTAACACGTAACTATAAGGTCATCATAGAGCCTCCTGACTAAACAGAGAAACACATACAAATGTGGATGAATTATGTTCCATGGAAGGAAACGCCTTCCATGTTCTAAATAGCTATTAAACATAATTTTTAAAAGGCAATCTGGACATTATAAACATGTTTAAAAACAAACAAACAAACAAAAAAAAGCATTTGAGTTGTCAGTAGAACTTGCATGGAATTTGCTTAGACCAGGATTTTCTGTGTGATTGTTGTCCTAAATATTTACAAGAGATTACTCTACTGGACAGTCCAGAAACAATGCTGAGCTACTTGAGAACAGAGATAGAGAGAAGGGCAACACCTTGTCATGTGTAGAAGACTGAAAGGTAAACCTCTAGCATGACAAATGCCATGCTTGGCGTTGTATGACCATAAACAGATCAGTTCATCTTCCCTTGCCTCATTTTTCCTGTCAACAAAATGGCAATAATAACAGTTACCTCTTTTTTAACATACTTTCATATTTGAAGATTAAAAATTAAAAAAAAAAAATAAAAAATGTGTGGTATTCTGAAAAGCGCAATGAGTACAATGATAAACAAAGAACAGCAAATGTACTGAAACAGGGCAAGCATTATTTCTAGGTTCTTGTCTTCATCATTTCAGGGATTTGTATATATGCACATGTATGTATACACTTAAGAGGCAATTTACCAGATGGTTTTATTTAATCCAAAGTAATATTTCATAACAATAAGAACAATTTTCCCCCTCTATTCTGCCCTCCTGAGACCCCACCTGGAGTACTGCATCCAGCTCTGGAGTCCTCAGCACGGGAAAGACATGGACCTGTTGGAGTGAGCCCAAAGGAGGGCCACAAAGATGATCAGAGGGCTGGAGCACCTTCCATACAAAGACAGGCTGAGAGAGTTGGGGTTGCTCAGCCTGAAGAAGAGAAGGCTTTGGGGAGACCTTTTAGCTGCCTTCCACTATTTAAAGGGGGCTAGAGGAGGGATGGGGAAACACTCTTTATCAGGCAGTGAAGAGATAGGACAAGGGGTAGCAGTTTCAAGCTGAAACAGGGTAGATATAGATTAGATATTAGGAAGACATTTTTTAGTGTAAGGGTGGTGAGGCCTTGGAACAGGTTGCCCAGAGAAGCTGTGGATGCCCCATCCCTGGAGGTGTTCAAGGCCAGGCTGGATGAGGCTTTGAGCAACCTGGTCTAGTGGATGGTGTCCCTGCCCATAGCAGGAGAAGATGGAATCTTTAAGGTCCCTTCCAACCCCACCCATCCTATGATTCTATGATTCTATGAAAAACAATGACAAAAATAACAATGAAAAAACACTATAAAGATTTTGTACATCTATGTATATACATCATGAAACTTCAACAAATTTTCCATGTTTGTTTTTATTGAATAAATAATGGGTTTGGCTACTGACTATGCCTTGGAACATATATATTTACATAATGCAAATATAGTATGGATGTATTATGAACTAGTACTTTGCTAAAGTGAGATATTTGTAGAGGACATGGTTTCCTGACAGTTTTACCTTGTCACCACATTTTCAGGAAGTAATGCAGTGAAGAAGATGGTTGTAGTAAGATCAGCATGTGTTCTTACATGCTAAGTGGCAGTGGCTCACACTGATCTTTTGAAAAAAGAAACATACTGAAAGGATACTGCCAGAATTGTTAGGCTTGAAGTGTGACCTACCTTGATAGTAGTTCCCTATGGCAAAGATTGTAAACACTTATGGCAATGTGATTTGAGAGAAGTAATACAGGGTTGCAATTCAGGAAATTTTGATTACTGGTCATTGTGCTCCTGACAGTATATGCGCTGGCATGAGGAAAGTAACTTGGGGTGACTCATACATCTATGACATCTCTTTATTTTGGTGGACATCCACATTACTCAGGGTAAGCATATGCCAGATTTCCATAGCACATACTCCTGTGGCAGCAAGGCAGGTTCCACTGCCAGGAAATGTTATCTTTTTCAGTTCTAAAGTCATCCAGACAGTTCTTATGCAGACTTCATGAGAAGCTACATGTTTTTCTCCCTTTTCTCATGGGCCTGTGTTGTATAAGTATGTACTCGCTTTTATGCTTTGATCTTTCTATCCAAGTCTTAAACTCTGCAAAGTGTGTGAAGAGGGCATACATTAATGTTAAAACTGATGTAGATGTTGTTCACACAGTGAAAAATGTATTTACACTTTTGAATGTCCAGTTTCTCTGAAAAAACTTGGTTTCTTATAGGTGTAATATAACTTTAATTTTTAACTGGAGAAAAATCTTCTCTTTTACTAGTCTTTAAAAGTGCTATTTCTGAGATTAAGTAATTCAAGTTCAAGAAACTCCTGTTGTCCTCAGTTCTGTATAAATTACAGGTATGTATTGAATAGGTAAAGACTATTACCCCAACTTAGATCAAAGGTGCTAACTAAATTTTTGAGAGTCTTTGAACAAAATATAGTGACCCTGGGAGCAACAGTAATTGTAACTTTAGCTGCTTAGATAGATATCTCCTTTTTACCCAACTCAAAAACATCTTTCCTAGAATATTATGTATCTATATCTTTACAACAAAAACAAAACTGAAATATGAGCCATGACACAAAAATTTCTCACCAGTTATCATCCTCAAGAATGAATGGATAAAAAAGAAAATGGGATATTTTTGAATGTGGTCTTAAAATATGTCTTTCCACGTTGAAATTAATTGCACTAATTCTGTTCTCCAGCACAATTCCAGATTAATTGTACATATAATTATCTGGGTATGATATCTGCAAGTTTTGTAACAAAATTTGTCAATTAAAATGTATTTTGAAAAATATCTTTACATAAAAACGTCAGAGCGGTTATTAGGGAGTTGCAGCTTTCAGCTTCCCTTGCTGCAGTCTTTCTGCTTTAACATTTATGAATCATTTCAATGATTTAATATTACTGTAAGATTACAGACTTCTTATGGGAGGGGTGTATCCCAGAGAACTGATAATCTCACCTCAGAAGCAGTTAATTATGGATAATTTGCACATACTGTTATTATTTATGTTTATTGCAGTGATGATGCATGGAAACAAACAAGAATACTGCCTGATTATAACAGACAAACAATCAAACAAAAAAAAACCAAATACCAATGAGGATATGGGCTTTGCATCCAGCAGATTTCAGTCTAGATGAAATACATGCATGGGAAATGAATGTTGTGTAAGCAGAGTTGAAAGCAAATGTGATGTTAATTCCATGGTTTTAAGCAGGAGGGAAGGAAGAAGAGACGAGGGAGGGGGTAAGAGCAGGGTAGGAAGGAGAGGAGTCAGAGAGGTTGGAGTGGAGCTGGGACTGTGGGGAGCACCTGCACTGCCAGGCAGTTCCTCTCCCCCAGGGTCCCAGCCAGCATATGAGAGCAACAGAGGCAATTCTTGGGTGCCAGGCATCACTGCAGCAAAGCTGCCCTCAAAGCCCATGGGGCTGCCAGCACTACACTCATCCTCCTTTTTTTTTGCAGGGGATGGACACAGAGTAGGAATGAATGCAAAAAAAAAAAAAAAAAAGAAAAAGATTACTGCGTGTAGCTTGCTCAGTAACCACCTGGACAAATGTGGGTTTCTTGAACTGATCCTGACTGTAGTCATTGTATGGTGTTCTGCTTCCTCACCCCGCTCATGTGATTCACATCAAATGAATACATTTCTTCAGCTGTATTTACTGTTTCCTGGCAACCACCCACTTTGGTGGGTGCAATGAGAAAGAGTGGAGGGCCCTCTCCCTCCCTCCCCGCCTCCGGCAAGGCTTCCTATGCTTAATTCGGTGTACAGTTGGGCAGTCTGAATCTCAGTTACTTTCCTGAGATAACAGATATGCAAATTGATGTCATGTCAAATCAGCTTGTTATTTAACTCAACAAAGCTTAATCGTATGAATAATTCTGATTTATGAAATTAAACATGTGAAGTTTTCCTTTCATTTTCTCAGTGTGTTCATGCAGATGGTCTGTTTCAGCTAGGAAAATGAGATGAATTTTAAAAAGATGACTTCATACAAATATTTTTCCCATATAACCGTATGGCAGAAAATTAATTGAAGGATAAAATTAGTGATGACAGAAGAATAAACAATAAACAGCTTTTGTGAGTTACTTACGTCCAAATAATGATTGTTTTTACTATATTTTAACAAAGTGCCTAGGGAAAATGTATACAGACACTCATGCAGGAAATAATCCTGGAGAGTCCGTGGGGAGTTTACTTGCAAGGGGAAACCAAGATTTTCAGTGCAGGTTGTGTGTGTTTGTACTCACGTGTGCAAAGGGAGGGATTGCCTAATATGTTTTCTTTCTTCCTTCTGTTGGTACTTGAATGTTGTCTGTTTGTTGTCTGATATTATGCAGTTGACTTATTCTTGGGGGAGCTAACATGCACATTCAAAGACAGCTTCAAGAAGAAATTGAAATACATAAACAAAGGAATGTCAGCAATGGACCAGACCAAACCAAAGATCTTTTTAGTCCCTTACTCTCATTTCAAGACAGAGTGTAACATCTGCCTAGAGAAGAGCAAACATATGATATTAATTCTCCTGCACTTCATTAACTTGCACATGAGGAACTTCCATCCTCAAGCTCAACTTTTTTAGGGAAAAAAAAAACAGAGACTAGTGCAGCTACACACAACTAATATAAATTACTGTAAATTGTGAAGAGTAAGAATCAGACAGTTTCCTGGAGTTATGTGAGGTCTACCAAAACTTAATGGCCCATGTAAAAGTCGAATTAGATGCAATAATCCTTTAAGCTAGCTCCAGGCTCACTGCCACATCCTTTGTGCAGAGAGAGAATCGTAGAAGGCTGGGGGTGGATGAGTTTGGAAAGTTTGGAAAAGACCCTTGAGATCATCAAGTCCAACTGTAAACACCATAATACACCATGGAGTCTGGAAACAGCACATTGTGTGACTGGATGTGCATGGGTCTCCTGCAGGTCCTCAGTGGTAGGTAGTCCTGTATGGCGTGGCATGTAGTGACCTGATCATGCAGGTGGGAGTTCAAAGAGGTCCTCTCTTCAAGAAGGACAGAAAACATAGCTTGTGGAAAAGGATCACAGATCCTTCTTCACAGAGAGGGAGAAATAAGGTTAAAGTGAAGGGGCCAACCGTACCCCATCTTGGGAAGAACAGACCCAGAGAGCAAGCAGGGACTTTGTAAGCTGTTTAGAGAAAGAAGCAAATAAAAGAAATAGAGTTTGAGATATGTTTTCCTTCTTCAAGTCACATCTGTGGTTTGGACCTCAGTCTCCTGATATGAAGTCCAGTACCCTTTCTCCAGTTTTTCTAAAAATTCTAATTTTTCTTTCCTATCAAAAGGGATGGGCTGATAGTAAGGAGGCAGTTGAAATTAACATGCTAGTGGTGAAATTAAGTCCATTAGTCCATGAGAAAAGATGCTAGATTATATTCACCTTGCAAGGAGAGGAATATCTGAGGCAGCAGTTTCAATAATACTTAGTCTCAGTGATTTGCAAAGGGATTTAGACGTACAAGTCCGTCCGTTAAATAACTGTCACCAAAAATGACTTTTTTTAATGAAGTTCTAGTTTAAAATTCTTAATAGCACAACTTTCCAAAATAACCCACCCTGAACTAACAACAATCAGAAACATCATACAGCTAGTAGGATGGCCTCTTCTAAAATACATTGATTACAAAATATGTTAGATTTTTAGTTAATCTCACAAATAAATAGAATTGAAAAGTTCAGAAAAGTACTGCAAAAATATGCCTAGAGGCAGGAACAGCAGCAGATTTTGTTTCATGAGATTATCTAGACTTATCCTATTTACTGTGGGAAGAAAAGCAAAACTTTGCGTGATGTGATATATAAAATCATTAATGATATCAACTAAATTCTATTAACCCTTTTTGGTAACAGAAGGAGAAGAGGCCATTCAAAATTAAAATGCAACACATTTAAAGTGAGAGGTTCTACTTTATACAACCTGTAAATAATCTGTGGAACTCTGCACTATATGGACTAGTGTTCAAGCAAATAAAATTCTAAGATTTAAAGTAGTATTTATGGAAAGACTATTAATAATCTGCAAGATTAAAACAAAATAGACTATTAAACATACTATTTCAGTGTACTAAGTAACAAATTTTCTCCCCAAATTCTGCTTTTTTCTTTACAGCTCTAGGATAAAGATTTGATGTTTCCATTTAAAGTTTTCTTAAAATCTTTTGATGTCCTAATTACATACCGATTTTTGTGTGTTTGTGTACCAAAGAAATACCCTAGAAGTAACACTGAATTATCATTTCATTAGTACAACAGAAGAAAGATGTGTTTATGCTAAAAATGGAGGGGTCTTATAGATTAGGATATTTCCCAGAAATTAAAGAAATATGTGATTTGTTAGTAAGAGGGGATTTGACATACTCAGGCAGCAACCAGCAAAATGTGAAGAGTCTGACAGTGCTTGAAGCTGCTGGGTTTTTATTGCAGAATGAAGGGACAGGAAAACCTTTTCAGTTTGATCTCTGAACTGAATTATTCGACTCTGACCATGGACTCATGAGGCCTCATGATTCTCAAGGAAAAAGGAGAAAGGACATCACAAAAGAGACAATAAGGTTAAAGAAAGGAAATTTAAAACTCCAAGGATTGGTAGGTTAGTTTATAAGAGACAAATCTAAATCTTGAAAAAAGGGAGGCTCAGGAGAGTTCAGAATTCCTTAACGACACTATATGGAGGACACATTAGTATTTTTCAGTGCAGAAAACTGGATCAGCAGTTTAACAAGCAACCACCATGGCTGAATCACAAGCTCTTCAACTGCATGATGCTCAAGCATAAAGCAGAAACAAGTTTAGTTTATTAGATATGAGTACAGAGGGATGCTCACATATGTAGGCCCAAAATCAGAAAACCACAAAGCTTTCCACAGCTACCAAGCAACATCAATTACATTAAGGAAACATTCTTTAATTCTAAGAGAACCAAAGATCTGTTTCTGGCACAAATGTATTTTATTGTTACAATACAAAACTTTCTGTTGCCTGTGAAGTGATACTGTGAACAACAGCTTTTTCCCTTAAACTTTGGATGATCTTGGATTTTGTTCTTTGGGCCAGGCTAGGACTAAAACTGTTGCATTTTTCTGTTGAAAGAAAATTAAAATTATCCTTCTAGCAATTTGCTTTATTGTAACTTGAATGGCAGAGTATTCCCATGCTTTTCATTTTTACTCCGGGTAATGCATGGTGAGAATAATCTGAAAAGATTGAAATCTCTATTTTATGTTGCATAGAAAATGTATTCCTCTAGAACAAAGATATTGAGGCCTGGATTAAGGAGCTCAGATTTTAATGTAGTCAAAATGAATTCTTTTCCCACACACAGCAGTAGTGTAATTGACAGATGATTATATATCAGCCTCTGCCAAGAATGTTGCTAAGTACTTGAAGCCTGGCAAACCGTGTGTTACATTGTGATTGGTAGAAAAATCTATAATTTTCTCTTGGGGAAAGGCCAATCTTTTATCAACTCAAATGTTACCCCATACCCTTTCCATCACAAAATTCCAGCTGCACACACTGGACGTGCTCCTAAAAAGATGGATTTTATTTATTTTTAATACAATTTTTTTATTTAAGGAAACAGCAATAGCTTACCAACTGTTAACATCTCTGAAGTTAGAAGATGCCCTTGGCTTCAACTGGATTTCAACTCACAAGTGAGATATAAAATTAATGGTGTCAATTAATTATCAAGGGTTGTAGCAAACCATATCCCAAGCCCCTGGAACCTTTTCCCCTCGCCGTCTCTGAGTTTAACATAAGCTTCTGGTTCTGCAGCCCAAATATGTATACTCAGAAAAGCTTTTGGTTAAACACTGTCGTGATTATTTTGTTCTGTCTAACAGGATACTTGGTATTATGAAAGCTTTATAAGAAGTGTGAACTGTTGTACATAGTTATTCCTTAAACAGTGTAGCACATTGCCAAATTATGCTTGTAATGTAAGATTATATATACACACATATACACAAAATAAATTACTGAAAACTATTTTATGAGAAGCTAGTATTTTTAAATAGGCAGTTTTACCATGTTATTCACAAAATGAGTCAGCACGCTTTCCTTCCAGAAGAAGGGATTAGACATCTCAGCTGATAAGGCAGGTATTGTTTCCCAGTAGCTTCCTACAGTGAACAAATAACGTTGCAACATTTTGTATTTGAGAAAGATTCAATATCAAAGCTCATAAAGTTGATATTTAATCCTAATTTTAATTAATACTATATTATTGTCCCTCATATGTTTTTGTCAGTGACCTTTTCACATTTCTCTCTTGTTATCTTGGGTATGGTTTGAGGGTTTTCTAAGAGATAAACATTGTTCACCGTCAAGTATACAGGTAGGCTTCTGAAGCTTTTGATATTTGAATTCAAATTACAGAAAGATATCATGTGAGTGAAGTAATGATTGTGGGTCTTGACCAATTTAACACTGCGTACCTAGTGGGAGTTGCATCCAATCTGCTGTCGAATAGCTGGGTGCCATCCGGTTCTCTGACATCTGAGCTGAAAATGCACTGCTGTTAGACAGACTGATTTCTTCTACTTGAACAACAAACTACATAACTGATGCTAAATACAAGGATACTTTTGGGCTGTAGAAGCAACAAGAGAGAACCATAGGAGGGTACAGTTAATTACAAAAACAAATTAACTCACCGTTTCTGCCCTACATTTCCTGTAGACCTGAATTAGTTATTTTTTACTGATCAAAATAATTACATAGCAGTTATGCATATATTCAAACATAAGTCATTTGCTGTCTCACTGAAAAGGGAGAGCATCTGAGATCCCATGATACTTTGATGAATGCTAATCCTTTTCTTTATAGTAAATGAAACAGTCTCTTTACTGTCAGATGCAGTCCTTTAGGACAATTAATCTATGTACTTCATGCAGAAAAGTAATCAAAAATGCCTGCCTGATGAAATGTGCCTCTTTGAAAGATTACTTCTGGAATACTAGTGCAAAAACTCTTCTGAGACAAAATCGGCAAAGCAATTCCTTTTTAACCAAAGGATATCTTTTCCCAAAGTGCATCTACATTCTGATTATGATCAGAAGGTGTATTTGACTGTATAGAGTCCAGACTCATAAGTTATTAAAAGAACAAGTATAAATAGTAACCTTTTTTCTAGAAATACTGCAAACGCTTAATTAGGATTGAAGTTATCTCTAGGGTGACAGTACCTTTATATGTATCCTAAATGACATTTATTACCAGAATCTCATGCATTCAAATGCAAGAAAATCTGGGGAGCAACCTAAGCTGTGAGTGCTGCAAAGGAAGCTCAGTAATGAAGCCTGACAAAGAGGCTCTAATCATTACTTTCATGGCAATTACGCAGTGTACCGAGCAGGACTTCAACTCCTAGAGAAAGATGGACAATGAATACCAAATTTTGACCTGCCTTTTAAAATGTTCTAAACTAGAATGATTTAATTGGGATCACATAATTATTCAAAAGGCAATCTCAAGTGCATTATCATCCTCCTGTGTCAGCCCTGCATACCTTGTTATCCTGTTAGAGTTTGTCAAAAAACTGTCACAGGAGACTGAATCTTACAGAGGATAATAACCCTGAGGCTGCTTCTTCAAGCCTCAAACCTGAGTTCTGAAATAATGAGAGGACTCTGCCGCTGGGAAAAAGCTTTTTCATTTGTTTGGGGTATTTTTTTAAGCTAGACCACCCAGTTACATCTGTCATAGCAGGGGTACAGATTTTTAAGAAAAGATATTTTGAACAGTGCAGTCTTCATGGGTTTTGTTCACTGATTTATTCTGCACTATTTGCAGAGGTGTTTAACAGTCCCTTGCTTGCTGGGTTATATATATTCTTAATGATCCCTTTCCATCTCTGTAGAAAAGAAAGAACATGGAAATAATACTTTTTAGGATGACATCTCATCTGTTTTTTACAGAAAGTTTACAAGTGGAATTTATTCTGATTTTCTTTTCCATTTCATTTGAATCCACAATTAAGTTTGATTGTATACTGCTGCAATATATGTCTTAGTGTTACCGTTTGCACCATTTGTTAGCAAAGACAGAAGGCAAATGAGCATTACCAACCAAATTACTTATTTACTTTGTTATTAATGCCCACTCTCAAAGCTTTTTGAATTCTACGAAAATGAAGGAATCTGAAGGAGCAGGTAAGATAAGTAATTTTCAGACAAAGTCTTCCAACAAACTTGGCTTTTATATGTCAAAAAATTAGATAAGGCTAATATTAAGATAAGACTAGTATTAAGGTAAGGCTAATAAAAGTCTTCTGCCACTGCTGTTGATATTTGGATTGGAGCTTAATGATCCACCAGGACATTGCCGTATCCACTATGTCCTCAAAAGCGGATATTAGACTGTCTTTCCTGCATTTCTTTTTACTTGGTCGTCATTCACTTCTCCAGGGACTACTGTAGCCATACCTGAACTACTCCCTACCCCATTTCCAGGGGCCATAGGCAACCATGTTTTATCTCTACAGTAAATTCTAACACTGCTCACCAGCTAGAAGCCATTGTGCACTCTTGAATTTTACTTGCAAGTTCATTGCTTTGTATTCATTTGCCAGAACACTCAAAGTCCTATATCATGTATGGTGTGGGATTTAGAAAGGAGAAGCATCAGCTTTCATTTTACTTAATTTTCTGTGTGATGGTTTGAAGTCAGCCAAAAAAAGAGACAAGCTATTGCTGACAGCAGGTTTGGCTTGCATAAAGGAGGTCAATCTATAACCTGCTGCAAGTGCTCCCAGCAGCTCTCATATCTTTCTACTTGAAGTGCTTCCATTTGGAACTGCTATGCATAGATTTTCTTTCTCTAAACTTTTATCAGTAATGGCAATTTGATGTCAGATTTTAAGGACAACTAAGTAAATGTAGGGCAATTTGAAAATGACTCAATTACTGTATTTCTAAAAATATTTCAGACAGAACACCTGAAGTATTCAGGAATAGTTACAGATTGGGTTTAGTGTGGTGACTGGGCATAGTTTTATGACCCATAACTGAGAGTGGACCTATACTAACAAGACTAGTTTAGCATACTATATGCTAAGAGGTGAGTGAAATGCATTAGTGGTACACAGTGCTCCAGGTACAACAGAGCTGAATCTATCCTTGCTGCACATCAAGAAAAATATCTCAGTGTATTTTTGGTGACCTGATGTGATGGAGAATATTTGGCAGAAGTTAGGGACAGAAGTGTTGGAGTACAAACAACGTGTCAGTTATGATGAGAAGATGCAGATGCAGATGGGCTTAGTGTGCTCTGGGAGGAACTGTGTCTTCATCCTATTTTGACCTTTTGGGGGAGCCAGGGGTGGGAAAAAATTGTAGATATCATGTGTCTCTCATGGGCACACTACAGAAAGCACCAGAAAAAGCCACTGTAGGTATGACATGCTACCAATGTATATTTTTTTTTCTCCTCTGAGTGCATAGAGTTAATTCATCCCATGACCTAGAATTAATTACCGTGTGAATTATGTGATCAATAAAAACTAAAAAAAAAATTACATTACAATTAAAAAAACCAAACCAACCCAAACTTGTTGACATGATTACAGGTAATTTTTTCCCGGTCAATGCATGACGAAAATAATTATTTAACTTTTCGTAACATTTGTCAATACCTCACTAGTACATATGATGACTCTTTAACAGATCTCACTGATGCGTCACTGATGCAGGCAAACCCATGTCTTTACCTAAGCATCAGTAAAAGCTTAGGTTTATTAGTATAAAAATAGGGATGTACAAAATCCTTCAATTTTCTGACAATTAAAAACTACTATTTTTGTATCAAATTAAGCATAAAACAAGATAGTTGCATGAAAATAAAGCATTTTAATAAATTTTGTTTACATTTCTTAAAATACAATTTGAAGAAACTGCAAAGCAAACATACAAATTAAATTATCTCTTAAAACATGTTTTAATATTTTGACTTTATTAATATACACACTTTTTAATCTAAGCAGTTTTTCACTTCAAAATGAATTAACAAAATATTTCATGGCTACAGAAGTTTGGTCTGTATCTATTCACAAGTTTCTGCAGCTACCAAATTAAATATGCCAACAGAAAAGCAAAACTTAAATAAAAGGCAGTTGCCTCTTGTCTTCATCTTGTATCAAACACAGACTAATTAAAATCCATATTACAGTAAGTTAGACTTAATTCCATGCAATCACCAAGAAAATTAAAATATTTTTCTTTGTTCCTTATTGCTTTTTCTTCCATACTAGTTTGTATTGTGCATTCATTAAACATATAATAATCAACTGGATTAAAACAAGCATATGAAAAGAATCTTTTGGGTTTTGTCTTCAAAAGAGCTTTCTATTTTAACAGGTTTAACTCAGTCCTCTATTGTATTTAAGGTGTAATGTTAATAGCAGTAATTATATACTCTTTTATCAACATTTTCTTAATTGTCACCCACAGTTGTTTACATGTGAATACAGAAATGGCATTTTACTTACTGCTAAACTGCTGAGCAGTGTCACTCATGTAATTTATAACACAACTAATTAAAATGAATGAGTTTGCTATAATGTTGTTTGCAGTGTTTATTGCATGAAAGTTATAAAAATATGCAATGGAACAACAATAAATTCCTTATTCAAAGTAATAGTAAGCATTGTATATTTAATTCAGTGTTAACCTGCTTCCTGCCAAACTGAAAGTAGATTGAAAACTCCCTAATGGCAGCATGTTTTTGTATATCTTCTTAATGTTTTCAAATAGTTCTCTGGATGTAGCCTACATCTGGAGGAGTGTCTTGACTATACCAACTCAATTTCATCCTCCTGGTGATGGTATCCTTCCCTAGAACCAAAGGTTTAAAAGGACCTTCTGTGTAATGCAACTTTCTGTGTTCCTTTTTTCTTAGTTGCTAGGGGAAAACAAGGATATTATTGACATTAATTTCAACACCCTGTAGCTGTCATGTTTTTTAATATTTGTTTGCTTAATGTCATTTTCACAAAGTGCTATACTCCATAAATGGCTCTTGTCACTGTTTTGCATCAGTCACTGCAGAGAATGCTTTGCCCTCCTTTATCATAGTCAGGAAAGGGCAATGACAGCATTCGGTGTTCAACAAAGTTACCAAGTCTTCCATCATAACCAAATGTAGAAGACTATACTTTAATAAATTCCTTCTTATGAATACTCTAAATATACACTCTTAGTGTGTGATCATTCTGCTAGCACAAAGCATCGAACTAATTAGCAGTAGCACACATGCAAATGATGCTGTTCATGTTAAAGAACTTTGCATAATGCCCCTATTATAAGTAAAGCAACTACAATATTAGTTGCATGTTATTATTAATCATTTTAATAGCTTATGCACGCTGAATTCAGTTCATTTTTGAAGTTCTAAATCAAAATATTCCATTGCATTATATTCATCAAGACTTCATAGTGTTTCTTTTTTTCTAGTTAATTTGTATATTTTTGTTGAATAACTCCAGCCACTTAATTAAAAAAGTTCTCTATTATTTCCCATACTTTAAAACAAATATTTATAAAAATACCAACCTTAGTATGAAAAAGTGGCTAAAGAACAGGTTTATCTTTACGATTCATTTACTCTAGCTGTGGAGATAATTTGCATTATGGATTTCTATCCAGTGTCTTTTTATGAGAGACAGAAATAGAGACAGTTCTGAGCTTAAACAAGAAATGAAAATTCTTAGTATATGCCCATTTTCTCACATACTCAGAGTTTCATGCGCAGGTAGCAGTGCAATGAATCCAAACCATTGTTTGCTGCTCATTGACTGCAAGGATAAAAGTTTGGGTCTGTGGTTACGGAAGCAATTACAACCTGGTGCTGTACCTGTAAGGCTTTGCTTGCAAGACAAAATAAATTTTCCTCGACTTGTGTAGAAAGATATTGGGTGAGAGGTACCAGCAGCCAGCCTTTCATCTAACTGTTTACAGAATCCACTCTGTGCTCTGGGTATTAATGAGGCTATACGCATAACAAACTGATAACTTTAATTTAGCAGTTTATAAAATGTACAGTAACAGAGCTGGCATAACACTGCCTGCTGCTTTTTCTCATATCCTCCTTTCACGTGACCTATGGACCCTTTTCAAGGTGAGAAAGAAAAGCTGAAGGTGTTGCACTGAAAGATGCTCTGTGTGGGCAAAGGGTGAAACCTTTTATGGTTTGCTTTGGAAAGGCAGATTTAGTTTTAACAGCTAATAAGGAGACAATTTTACCTGCAGTGTTTACCAGAGCACAAGCACGTTGCCATCAAACCCAGGCCCTGGTCTGGAAAACACATCCCTATCAGTGTTGAAGATTTTTTTAGCTCCATCTCTCTTTTGGGCAGCAGCTGATCTGCTGGAGGGCAGGGCTAGGAGGTGACACTCGACAGGCTGGGGGAATGAGCAGAGAGGAAACCTTGAGAAGTTCAACAAAGTGGAATGCAAAACTTTCCAGCTGGAATGGAATAACAGCATGGATCAGCCCAAAGTGGGGGCCGACTATTCAGAAACTGCTCTGCAGGAAAGGTCCAGGGAGGCCAAGTGTTCATCGAGTTTAATGTCATAAGCCCTGCAATGAAGGCAGCCTCGGCACCCTGGGCTGTATTGGCAGTGGTGGAGCGAGCACGTCCATGGAAGTGATCCTTCCCCTCCATTAGGCATCTGTGAGTCTGCATCAGGAGTAGTAGCCATCTGCTAAAGGAGAAAAGGGAGGAGAGTGTCCTGCGGTTCCAGATATGTAGATGTGGTGCTTAGGGACATGGTTTAGTGAGTTAGGTGGTGTTGGGTTGGACTTGATGATCCTTGAGGTCTTTTCCAACCTTAATGATTCTATGACTCTGTGATTCTGAAGTGGCACACTTTCTGTATGCCATGGAAAGAGAGAGGCTGTGTCCCACTCTGTTTGATTTTTCCATCACTGTGATGGCCAACTCTCATTCGTACAGCTCATCTGGTATGAAGACAGACTTTCTCTGTGATCTCCTTGTAGCTATTTTAGTTCCCACTCAACAAAGTCTCACTCAGGATGTACCTCTAGAGACCTTCTACAACCATTGCTATTTCATTCTCTTTAGTTTCTGTTAAGAAGGGAGGCAAGCCAGCTTTACATAAAATAGAACAAACCCAAAACAAATGCTGAAAAAGTGTTTATTTTAACAAAACATTAGGAGCTACCTTGAATTCTCACTGGAAAAACAGTATATATCCATGACTATAAATACATACAGGGCAGCCCAGATTCTGCCCTGGTCTCTAAGAGCCATGTACAAGTTCTTTTATCCTTTTCTCCTGTTGGGAAGTTCCTTTCTTTGCCTTCCAAATCAATGAGACTACTTTTCCCAAAAGCTTCTGCAAAATGTTGTATATCTCAGAGATTAGTGCACTATATTTCTCTCCTTTATCCAATGTACTCAAACCCAATTGTTTTTCATTTAAAAATGTCACTCTACATCTTGAAGCAGTGGAAAGATGAGCAGTGGGAATGTTCAGCTCGATATTTCTTCCTTTTCTGACAGAGTTGGAAATTCAAATCACTTACCATAGTTTCTAACACATCTTTACATTGAATCAATATGGATTTTTTTGGATACTGAAGTACTTTGCAGTGCTTCGATCTTCTTGTTTTCCTTCCCCAAAGATGACAACTTATACAGAGTATGATATATATGTAGCTCTTTTCCAGCTTGTTCTTTATGTCAGATTACATGATATACTTTTGATAAGGAACACTGCTCAAGAAATGGGAAAGAAAACCCACAACAAACAGAAAAGAAAGCAGCTACGTGTCACTGTGTTCAAATACAATAATATTTCATCCTAACCCTTTACATGATTTTTCAAATTATTACCATCTTCAATTAATTTTCACTTACAGGGAGGTAATACTTGGATATTTTCCCCTTCATTGATTATTGTAAGAAAATAACATAATTAAGATTTCTCTCAAACTGCAGTTTTAAAGACTGCAATAATTGAGCTTTAAAAGTTCTATTTTAATGCTGCTACAGGTAAACTACTACAGGATTTTTTGACAGTTGCCCAAAAAAGTCTTATTTTTGTTTTCAGTTGTCTCACCTTAAACTAGAGTTGTCCAAAATTGAGCAGTCTCAATTCTGTTTTGCATCAAATTTTAAGGTGTTAGAGGTTTCTGGTTTTCTTTTTCTCTTTCTTTTGAAATTGCTTTTTGGAAGTAAACAAAACCCCTGAACATTTTCAAAGAACAGAATTGTTCTAGCTGAGCATTTTGGGTGAGAATGTGGGTACATTTATGCCTGTACCTTGAATTGTCTCTCTCTTTATTTCTCTGCACATGCTTCTTATTAGAAAAAGTCATCTTTGTCTAAACTGACACATCTCTGGGCAGCTTTTCAGCCTTGTAAAAAACAACATTTTGGTGAAATTTCACTTGCCAAAAATATTTCACTAATCTGCTTTAAAGCAACTTATTCTGCTTTTGCCAATGATCCACTCTGTAAGCCTCCACAGGATTCATTTGAATAACCTGTGACAGACTAAAGCCTACGGAAGTGTGAGAGATATTTTGGGTGTAGTGGAGAGGAAGGAGAATAGAAAGGATGGAAGGGCATGGAAATGGTGGGGTGCCTTCTCCTGCCTGCGCAGACAGCCTGGCCCTGCGTGTCTCTGCTGCCCGTGTTTCGCAGTGGCACATGAGCTCTGCTCGCTGAGAAGCTGCACTTGAGAACAGTGCTGCCTGACTTGAAGCATGAGATGAAAGTAGTCGTGTGTAGCATGACTTTCTTCCTTTCACAGGAAGGTCGGTCATACTAACATTTGTTGACAAGGAAAAGGTTTCAGATTTTTTTACTTCTGCTGACTGATCAGAATGCTTTCACTGGGGAATCCGTGCCTAAAGGAGTTTCTGAGTTCAGACCAAATGTTTCTGTTTCATCTAGAAACCTTTCAGTTTCTCCATCCGTGTTCCACTTTCCATCACATCTTCCACTTTCTAAATTGCTTGGAAAGGGAAAAAAGGAGCTTTTACAACGTCAATTATTTCCAAAGTCAAAGGTCTTGGTGTAGCAATAAGAACTGGACTTTTACAACAATTTCTTACATTTTTCAATAAGGAGAAAGGAGGCACACTGCCATTTATAGAAATTTCTTGCCAACATAGTTTTTCTTCCTCCAATCTCTCACCAACTGAGCTTTATAACTAAAGCTAAACCCTTCACATTACCTGTTCTTTTTCACTGTCTCAGACTTTATGTGCAGAAAACTGCTGCAAAACATTTACCCTTCACAGAGATGTCATTACTCCTTCCCAGATTGGTTTCTATTGCAAAGTGCAAGAAGTGCTACGATTCAAGTTTTTCAGATGGTGGTAAAATACCACTGGAAAAATGAAAGTGTAAAAGATGTCAACCATCTGTTGTTTAAACCAACCAAAATATATTTATTGTAATTCTTTCATAAGGACTGTGCCTTTAGAAGCAAACACATGTACATTTGTTGGCAGCAGAAGGCCTTCTTTAATTGTAATGGGATGAGGAAACATTTATCTTTTCTTTCCCTGATGATACAGTATTTGGAAAAATAATAATTTTTATCAACAAAATCAGAAACATTCTAAATGAAGAATCCAGCTAACAAACATGCTATACTTCCTTGCATAGCTGACAAGATGTTCTAATATTATAAATCAGTCAGATGTTGGGTTATAAACAGAAGTCTGCAACACATTGTTTCCTACTGACTCACTCAATTTCATCAAACATGATGTTGTCAGAAATTATAGGAGAAAGATGGCAGAAAAATGAGAACCAAATGTGAAAAAGACCTGAAAGAGATGCTAAGAAATGAAGTTATTTTTATTAAATTTCTGACCTTTGAAGATCTTTAGGTGCATGTCAGTTCCAGTTTGGGAAAAAAAAAAAAAAACAAACTGATATTAAACAATTTATTTATGAAGGTATTAGCAATGATTCCAAAGAAAATTAATCAGCAAAATGACAGAAATATTTTTCAAGCATGGGTTTGACTGATGTCAACAATTAGTAGCATAATAACATCTATAGGTATGTTTTCAGTACAAAAAATAATTTAAGTAGAGATTCAGGAAGCTGCTGCTCTTTTGAAACTTATCTAAGTACATCACAAGGATTTTATGATACTTCTAAAGTGAGAAAAGAGTTTTAATCATACTGAAAATGAAGCCAATGTATTGAAATATGGAAAAGCAGAAATATGTCATAGATAAAAACATAGCATTCTTCTGAAATAGCATTACAAAAAACATCAGATTGATTAGTCTGATATAGCATTTGTGGTACACAATGATAAAACATTTATTCTTTAAATTACTGTTTTTCCCCTTTTTTTTCTGGTATCAGCAGAGGAAATTGCAGGTTTTTTTCTCTTGCATTGTCTATTTTGTTTTTGTTTTTTTTTTTCTGGACAAGGGTACACTTTACTTATATGAAAGTGTGAAAAAAATATGCATCATTGTGTCATTTAAGGCATTTGGAAACAAGAAAAATTCTGCCTCTGGAAGCTGCATTTCTTACTGTAATAATTTTAAAATTAATTTGAGCTTGTATTATGAAATTGCAGCTCCAATGAAGGGAGAGGAATATTGCTATTGATGTAAATTGAACCAGGATGTCATCCATAAAGTAATTTCCTTCTTAAAAGAAAAGATGATTTAAATACAGAACTTGTCACAAGCCCAATTGAGGAACTAGAATCAAGAGCTGGGGTAAAGAAAAATAAATTGGAGTTATGATGTTTTTATTGCCACAAAGGGAGGGAAAGGAGACAGGACGCTTTCCAAAGTCGTAACAATAAAAGCGTTATACCATATCACAGTACTGTGTGTACTGTATATGCTGTCAAAATATTTTTAAAAACAAAATCTTAGTACCTACAGGTCTCTTGTAGTTAGAAAAGTTAGGTGCTGCCATCACTGTGATTCTCTTTACATAACTGAAATCAATGTATTAACTGGTGATTAGTTAAAATGAGGAACTGTTTGTAGTCACAGTCTTTCTGGGTGTGAGAGCAAGTTGGACTCCAGTAAAGAAAAGCTTCTTCTTGCCATACAGCTACCATTACAATTATAGTTCGTGGCCTCTGTGTGTGTGGGCACCTGTTTTAATACATAGCTTAGTCTTTCCTTTAGATGGTTTTTACTACTGTGACTTTTTGCGGAAGGAGCCCTGAAGCAGTGCAGCAACAGAAGCCTGGTGCTTCTCTGTCTGTGGTGGGGAGGTGAATTCCCTCCTCCTCCAAGAAAGACAGGAAAGGTAAAACCAAGAAAAATGAGAAGCTACTTAAGATGCTAGAATGAGTCGCAGGAAAGCAGGCTGATGGACAGCCTATGTGTGAGACAGCAAACTTGCTGACTGTCCTTCTTCATGATACAGATTCCCAGGGGTTACTGCTATGGTAATACCCATGAGCGGTAACGACAGTGAGAGCAGTAAATACATGTAATACACTTGAACGTGTACTGAATGTCAAGGACATTCCTGTGTCTGCCAGTGCACATTGATTGAGATAATTTTCAAAATAATTCATATATTTAAAATTAGCTGCATCTAAGGACTGTGTAAAATAGTGCAAAAACTTTCATACAACTGAATTGTGCTCTCAACATTTTTGTAATGTATCACAGACCTCTTCCCTTTAATCTACCACTTGACTCTAGTGATTTGATATGATTGGGTCCATTGATCTCATATGTAAAACTGTATTTTCACCTGCACCATAACACAAAAAGTTAAAGCATGTACTTTTTTTCCCCCTAAGCATTAATCCTGGGGTTTCTGTTTTGCACAAGCCTAGTATACAAAGTGGACAGAACGCAAATATCCTGAAACACAAACTAACAAATGGCATTCTCCTCATTTTCCATGAACTGAATACTCTTGTTCAGGTCCAAGGGGGAGATGCAGTAATTGCATGGACCATATCAGTGACAGAGAGTAACACCATGTGAGGAACGGATTCCTCAACTATTGGTCACACATTTATATAACATTAACACTGCATGTTCTAGGTTACTTTACACATCAGCATCTCTCTGAATTTCATATTTGGACACACCTGCCCCCTCCCAAAATAAAAATCCATGCCACATCCTTTGCCTATCTTGAGTTTAGAAAAATATGAACAAAGACACAAATTATATTTTTAGAATTTTTTCAAATGCATAATCTAAACTATAAATTATACTTTTTGAAACTTAAATTGTGGAGTGCAAAAAAAGGAAGTGTATTTAAGATGTCAGAAAGTATATTTTGAGCCCTTCTCCCACATTTAGGAAAACCTTTTCTACACTGATGTTAAGATGTTCTTTTTATATACAACATCAAGTTCCCTTTCAAGTTAATGTCATATCCCAGGGCTAGAGTCAACATTTACAATAGGTAGCAGCTGCTTATGATTGATGTTAGTTTTTTTTAATAGTTCTAGTCTTCCTGTTTCTTTGTGGGGTTACCTTTTCCAAGAGCTATATGAGGGGTTTGAATTTTAAAAAGACCATTGATTATTGTGGAAATTAACCTACAATCTTTTGTTATATTTAAATAAAATATCCATGCATTGTTCAGACAATGTTCAGTTGGGGAAAAAAATTAAATTAAGCTATTATCATATTCCCTACTGTATTTTACTTGGTTTACAATTTGATGAAATTAAGATCATAATTGTTACCAGAATATTAAAAATTGTTAGTGAAGTTTTTAGATGGAAAAATTCCTTCCTGAAGAATCGGTGAAAACATTATATCACAAAATATTTCCCTTCTACAAAAAGATTTAGGTATTGTTTATGGTCTTATTTCAGTAAAGTGGTGTTTGGAATCCTTCAAGAATCAAACTGGAAATTATCCCATCTAACTTCTTAATGAATAAAAATTCACCATTATGTGCAATGGTAGTCCTAAAATTCTGGCAGTGAAATTACTGCATGAAAAAACCAAACCCAATAATTCTTAATTTCCTTACTTGGTAACAATTTCTGCAGTTTGCAGGGCAGACTCTTGGGTACAAATCTCACCAATATAATTCATAGTTTCAGAAGTAGGATTGTTCAAAAATATATCGTTAAAGAACTCTCCCTGTCAAATAATCAACAGAGGACAGAGGGATCAGAGAAAAATAGTGATATTAGTGAGAGTGATGGAGCTATTGGATAAACTTTTCTTTGGTTACTTCCACACACATTATTACTGCACACAAGTTGTATATGCAAATAACATAACAATATAAAAATGTAGCACAAGCAAATAATATAAAATTAGAAAGCAAGAATTATTTTAAAACTGGACTGCAAAGCAAATTTTATATTATATATGCCATTTTTATTTGTATGTGTGTATATATAATTTGCATGTTGTCTTTTTTCTGAAGACCGTGTGAAAAGCTAAAACCAACTTTTTTTTAGTTTAAAGGTGGGTAGGTAGGTCTGAAGAATAAAGTAATTTTTTTTGTTCGTGTTGCTATAAATTTCTTACACAGTTAAGGAGCTCATTTTCTCAGTCAATTTGTTATACAGCCGAAGAGTTAATTTCGTGAGCATCTGCAATAAGACTTGGCAATGATCAGATTTGTATTCATTATCAAGAAAAATGTATTCTGGAACTAAAGTATTGTCTGGAAACTTTCCCCCATATATCATTGTCTTTATGATGCTTGTGTTATTAGCAAAAAGAAGCTAAAATGGATAAAGCATTTTGATTAAGTTCTTCTATTCGTAAAAATATTCTTCAGATTCAGCATAACTTGAGAACCTTCCAGCCTCTTATCTGTGACACAGTTAATCCATGCAGCCCAGTAAGGTCTACATAGATACTTTTTTTTTTCATGTTTGTGAAAACATCTTCATGAATTGAAAGAGCAAGATTTGGTGTTTTGGGCAAAGAACATCTGACAAAGAGCAGCAACGTTTTCTGTTCTACAACCTACTTTGAGATTTGTTCTTTTAGACATATAAAACTTCCTACATTGCACACAGCTCATGCTTAAAAGTTAACAGAATTTAAGCCTTCCTCTTTCTCCACTTGTTATCATCAAATAGGGTACTCCTGAATGTGAGCTCCATCACACTAAATTATATTGATATTTGAAAGAAAATGCTATTAAAAGCAGGCCTGTGGTTCAATACAGTGTCAAATAAGCAAAAGTAAAATCACACAAGCTCTGGTGCTTATTTGATTCTGGTTTGTTTCCATAGTAACTATAAATAGCTAATTGTGGTTCTCTCACAAATGTTTTTTCCTTTTTCTTTCCTGACAACAGATGCTAGTTGTTTTATGGAGGGCAAGATTCTGTGCAGGAAATCTCAACAAATTGCTTTACGTTGTTTGTAAGGCAGCTAAATTAATCATTAAGATAAATAGCATTTTGTTGACTGGAAGTGTGTAGTGGCTTTCCACAGGATTAGATTTTATTATCCGTCTTGACTAGTATCTTAATTTTTGCTGTGGAAGTTGGAATGATTCTCACATGAATGGTCTTTACTGATGATATATAAAACAGGAGAGAGAATGAATGTCAGTGGCAACATTACTACAAGAGAAATAGAATCTATATTGAGATTGAGAAAAATAAAATCTATATTGAGATTTAATATTTATATGGAGATTAGAAATTTAGCCTAAAAATATGAACTTGAAAAAAATGTGAACAAATACATTTCCAGTAAAATAACGCATTATCAGTTAAGGACATGAAGGAAGGTCTAACAACATTCTAGAACTTATTCCAGATACTTTAATGATGGACAGCAGGTGAAGTGAATCTACCATGTAATACAGGTACTCTGAAGGCTAACAAAACTTTATTCTGAGCCTGGCAGGCATTACGTATATCTCAGCATGGAGCAGTGCAGAGCTTACATTTAGTCTAGGATACTGCTCTGGGACAACAAGAGATGAGCATCCTGTGATATTTTGACAAGTCATCCTTAGAAATAGCATCAAAATATTTGTACTTGGAATTATTTGAGTAGTTTTGGAAGTTTCTTAATGGAAATGCTTTGTTTTCTATTACTAAAAATAGGAACCAAGATCAAGATATCTTTCTACCTACAACTTTGCTTATGATTATAATTTATTTAATTGACTGCAATTGATATTTGCAAAATAGGCCCCAGAGGGAGTACATTAAAACTCTACAGGGCTGGAAATCTCATATTTGTCTATGAAAAGGGTTACCTGTTTGTACCATGCAGAACTTTAAGCTGATGAGTGTAATTTCACAAAGTTACGAGGGAGCTGAGGGTCGGGGCAGACCCTGGGAATTCATCCAGATTTGTCTCTGCTCTGTAAAGCCTGTGGCCCATGTACTAAAACTCTGTTTGCAATTCTGTGAGGAATTCAGGGCTTTACATAGTTTTGTATGCAAAGGTAACTGAAATTTGTTTGTGGTTTAGGATCTGTTATAATCTGGCTTTCACAGAAGACCTCAACATGTACAAGCAGAACAGTGATGAAAAAAATCGAACAAAAAAACCCCTGAATACACTGCTAGCAGCAAGTGAGGAATTCAGTTTCACACAGCTCTACACACTGTTGCAAAAGCAGCTAATAACTTTTTCTAAATAATTGCCAGAAGTCATGAGGAAAGAAAGGAAAATGTCACCAATTTTGTGGCATTGAAGCAATTTCTAATGATTCCTTTAGACGCAGAATAGAAAAAACACAGCTCATCTACCAAATGTCACTAGTCCCTAGACAAGCAGCAGTTTCTCTCACCTGTGTGAAAATAAGAGGTTATTTCAGAATATCACAATGTCAGGAAATATATTGAAGAAATAAAAAAGAAATAAAACCATAATATTGCTTTCTAAGGACCAGTCTGGACATGTGGAGGATGGAGCACCACAAGCCCATCTTTTCTAACCTATAGGTTCTCCTTGGATGTCTATAATAAGAGGAAAAGTAGGAACAGGAAAGTAATGTTCATTCCTGGTGGCTCTTGTACTGAAGTATGTGTGTATATGTGTGTCCATAAGGAATCTGAAGAAAGATAAGGGAGATGGCTGTCTTTCTGAGTTCTTGACAAACTAGTTAAAAGTCCCACAGAAGGAGAATTTGTAGGCTACAAATCAGTAGCGGGAACTAACTGCTGCCTTGTGTCCATCCCTCGAAGACACAGTGCAGCAGAGAAGGAATTAGGGAGAAGTATGATACAGAGGAAAACATGTTCTCTGGATTCTCATTCACAAGAAGAAAACCCCAAAATGATCCTGAGGAGAGGATCAATCTAGCCCTCATGAAAATGGACAAGCATTGTGGTAGAAGCCAAGAACAATGTTTTTTTATCCTTACAACTAAGAACTGTAAAATCATGTCTAAAATAGTTTGCATTGGAACAAAACCAATTCAGACACTGATTCAAACTTGAATTTATATTTAAGAAGTTGTCTTGTAGAGTAAATCATCAAAGTTCTGTGAAGACTGAAACTCTGCTCTAAGCAACCCTGCTGTGAGTAACCACTATAACTAGTATCTCTCTGCTGCTTGTGGACCAAAGCATGTGATGTTAAAAATGTTATAAAGG
This sequence comes from Pterocles gutturalis, assembly GCF_000699245.1. Classification (NCBI taxonomy): domain Eukaryota; kingdom Metazoa; phylum Chordata; class Aves; order Pterocliformes; family Pteroclidae; genus Pterocles; species Pterocles gutturalis. The sequence goes on from NW_010130293.1 coordinate 31,424, forward strand.
AAAATCTGCTTTTCTTTTGGCTTGCTTACTGGCTTGAAAGAGCAGTAATGCTTTCCTTTCAGTTTGAGTGTAAGTGGAAAATTTCTAGATACAGAGAAGATATTTAAAATCATAATCTGATTTCCTGGACTGGCACTTGTAGTTTAAAACTTGTTCATCAGAACTATTCAGGATAGACTTCAATGTCTAGCTTAGTAAGCAGAGAGTGCTTTATGTATTTAATGGATAAGGGCTTCAGCAAACCCCCCGATTTTAGCTTTAACATCACCCAAGTGGAAACTGTTTCTAGTAAGCAATGATTTATAACTACTAGGTATTTTTTCTAAACCATTAAGCAAATGTTTCTAATTAATAAAAATAGTAATTACAACTAGTACTTTATTATTGCCTATTCAGCTAATGAATGGTTTTATTCCTAGGATAATACATGCATAAGAGCAGATGGCTTTTACGACATGTGACAGTTTTATATATATATATAAGCATTTCTTAATATGGCTCTGTCTGAAAGTTATTTAGAAGCATAGCTTAGTAAGGTCTCTATCTAAAATGAAAGAATTTCAAAACGAACTTTACCCGTTCCAGTAGAGCAGTTGGAGGCCACATGGCACAAACATCTGAACTTGAGGTCACAAAGTGATTTTATGGCTCTGAAGTCAAACACACAATTTGTTTTTATAAAGGTGAGAGTAACACCTAAGTGTAAGGTGGTTAGTGCTATCCATGATATTAGTGAGAACTTATTGAAATTCTTTGCACAGTTCTCATTTCAAGAGTGGAAAAGGGATGTCAGTAGTTTGGAAATGGTTTAGAAAAGAACTCAAGGTATAATGTAAGGTTGAAAAACCTGTCTCCACTGTAAAAGGCTAAAAAAAAAAAAAAGTTAATCTATTTAACTAAACAAAAAGAAGGTTAAGAGGTGGATTGTTTGTAGTCTGCAGCTGCCCACATGAGGAAAGTTTTCTGGTGGTAGAAGGCTCTTTAATCTTTCAGCTGAAGGGAGAATGAGACCCAGTGGCTGGAATTAGAAGCTTAATAAATTCTGAATAGAAATGAGGTAGACTTCTTCAGCTGTAAAATGTAATTAAACTGTGCAACAATTTGCTGAGGGTTGTGGTGCACTTTCCATCATTTAAAGTCTTTAAATTAAGATTAGCTGTCTTTTTAAAAGATACGCTCAAACTCCACCAGAATTGTGGGCTCAGTGAAGGAGTTAGTGGTTGGAGCTTTTGGGGCTGTTTTGCTGTAAATCAAGTTTGAATGATCATAATAGTTCCCTCTGGATAAAAACCTATGAAACTCCTGAGGTTTATATTCTGTTGTTCTTTCTCATACTGAACATTATCTTTCTCTGCAATTAATCTCTTCTGAAGCCATTGGCACTGCCTGTCCAGTATGTGTAACAGATTCTGGCTCTCAAGAATTCTGCTTTGTGACCTCATTCTGTTTTAGCACTAGTAAGCAAAATAACATTAAAATTTGCAAGACATATAGTCCTCACATGTATTATGATTGTGACTGAAATCAGTGTACTTTCCTTAGTGTTAGTTCATTATTTGCCCACATACATTACACTCTGGCATGCTTTTGGGCAGGGTAATGTTTGACCACTGCTCACTGAGAGGAGAGTCCTTGGAGATTTTTTTACCCTGATTACCTGGGGTTACTGAAGCCATGGAACCATCCTGAGTACCACTCAATGAAGCCACTGGAACATCCCTTTTGCAGGGAAACTTTTCCTTCACTCTGGGCTTTAGTGCTACAAGTGCTATGTAGTATAGTGACATCTTTTGTGGTTCACTTACAGGGGACACAAACATGACTTCACCTTCTCCAGATTGGATTGCCAATATTTCTGCCTTGAGCACAAATGCATGAATTAAATAACACATATATAATGAGCTTGTTATGCTGGGACATACAAGACCTAGTTCTTATGTGCAAAACATGCATAAAATACAGAAGGATCCATAGTGAAGAGGACTCAGACATATCCAGGGAGATTTGTAGCTGTTGTTAATGCTCAAATAAAGTTATCTTACCATGCTTATTAAGTTTGCCTTGGCAAATATTTTGGATTAACTGCATATGGATAATTATTTGTAATAATTAATCAGTGTCATACAAGTACAGTAAGTTCAACATATCTTAGACACATCTTAGACAAGTAAATACACAAATGTGCAGCAACCAACCCTGGAGAAATGGCCAGATCCCTGCTTCTCTCCAGACAAAACAAGGGAAAGACAAGACTATGTGTTGGGTCTGGGGATGCAATTTATCCTTTATGGAAGCCTATTTTATTATACCCTGGAATGTTCTCCTTATAACTGATTAAAATATGTCCGGTAGGCAGGGTTGATACTACCATGTACAAAAATTCTCATGCAACTCATAACTTCACTTGTGCAATAATGATAATTCTGCGGACGAGTCACTTTCATCAATTGAACAGGAGCATATTCTGTAGTATAATATTTAAAACAGACTTCTAACAAAGGTTAAATTGAATCCACAAACTTCACTTAACTGATTGAAGTTTTCCATTGAGCAAATGTGGTGCTCCTTGTTTGCAATAAACAAGATGGTATTCCAAATGCTTACCTTCCACTAAAATAAGAAAATCACATTATAATTTAGAGGGCAGCTTGCACTCATTTTATGAGACTATTTCCAGAAGCAATAACTAGCAAACTGCCAACACGCTTTTGAAATAGCTCATATACTTTTTTCTAAAAGAATATACTGCACAAATGTTATTAACTTGCCTCTGTTTTATGCTTGCATTATAATGCTGCTCTATCTAAAGCATGTAATGTTAAAACAAGCACATAACCCAAGTCATATATATACAATATGTACAGATGATATGTCTTTGATTCTTAATTTAAATAATTATTTTAGTTAATTATGTTTACTTGATATTTCCTTATTTTATTTTCTAAATGTGAAGAGTCAAATTATTACATAAAGATCTGATCCTATTAAATATTTGTTGTACAATTCAATGATAATACTCTCAGATTTGGATATTATTACATAATTATATAAAACTGTATGAACTTGTGTTTGAATGTTCTGCAAACAAGTGACTATGTGAATCTATCCATCAAAAAGCTTGGCTACATTCACACTAGAAATTGCACTCCATAAAGTATGTTTTGATGTAAAACTTCTGTCTCTGTAAAGATGGTAATGAGAGAGCATATAGTGTTGTGGTTAAACCCCGGTAGGCAGTAACTGCCACACGGTTGCTCACACACTGCTGTGGGTCGAGAGGGTGACAGAGAGAAAACTTGTGGGCTGAAGTAAAGACAATTAAACAGGTAAAGTAAAAGCTGTGTGCACAAGCAAAGCAAAACAAGGAATTCATTCACTGCTTCCCATTGGCAGTCAGGTGTTCAGCCATTTCCAGGAAAGCAGGGCTCCATCACGCATAACAGCTACTTGGAAAGACAAACACAGTCATTCTGAATGTCTTCCCCTTCTTCTTCCCCCAGCTTTATATGCTAGCCATGACATCATATGTTATAGAAAATGCCTTTGGTCAGTTGGGGTCAGCTGTCCCAGGTGTATCCCCTCCCAACTTCTTGTGCACCCCCAGCCTACTCGCTGGTGTAGCAGGGTGAGAAACAGAGGGGGCCTTGACTCTGTGGATGCACTGCTCAGCAATAGCTAAAACATCCCTGTATTCTTAATGCTGTTTTGGTCACAGATCCAAAATGCAGCAACTTATGGGCTGCTAAGAAGAAAATTAATTCTATCCCAATAAAAACAATGAGAAAATATAGTTTTACCTAACTTTACAATAATTCAGTTCAGTAGTGCAGTTTCTGCAAATACAGTGTGAAATCAAACTATTATAAACACTGACCCTACCATGAGAAAAAAAAAATGTTGTGTTTTTTTTTGAAAAAAAAAAAGGGTATTATGCCATCAAGCAATGAAACCTATATCCTTCAAGCCTCTTAATGAAGATCAATGTCTGGCATTCAGTTCCCTTTTCAACTACTTTGAAAGTAGTTTAGATGTAATTTATTATCTGTCAGAAAGTCAGGTTGATCTACTTTGTGTATAAATAAATTTCTGTCTATATCCCAGTATGGCAGCCAAACTCCTGGCATGCTGCTTCAGTGGGAAGGGCATTAGGAAGGCACAGTGTGCAGAAAGCCTTGGAATCACTCAGAAGCCTCATCTGCATCACTGAAATCACTGAAATACACTCCCTTTTCTGTTTTGCCACTTCATAGGACAAACCATGTGGAACAGAAACTGATTTTGAAAGGTATTTTTACTTTCAGTCAATAGACTTAAAAGTGAAGTGGCTTCCAGGTTTTTTCAGGCATGCAGAACTTCTTAATTTCTTCATCACTTTGAACTATTAATGTTTCTCAATGTTTGGAGGCTTTTTTGCAAATAAGATACAATTTATTTCATGTGCCATATGTACTATTAGCAGGAATGAATATTTATCTTTTCTAGTTGAGTATTGGATACTAGGGAAAAAGAACGTAAGAATTAATGAGAAATCTCCTTCTCTCTTCCATCCCTTCTACTGCTTCCCTGCTCCCCCTCCCCAAACTTGACAAGATTCAGTTTCCTAGCTTTGGCTATCTGAAAGTTAAACATCTAGAACTCCTATATATTTAAGGGCAAGAGAGAGACATCTCCCAAAGGAGGATTACCCCATCTTAGACATGAACCTGGAAAGGTTAAGTTCCCTGCAAGGAGCAGATGATTACATATAACAGAAGGAACCTAGATTTTTTTCAACTGGACACCCAATCTTTAAATAGCACACTTGGAAAACCCTCTACTCTGTACTTGTCCCTAGTGACCCATGGTGCCATAAGCAGAAGAGGAAGGTCACCGCCTCTGTAATACTGGAGTATCGCATGCCTGCGGCTGAAAGAAATTCCTCTCAACTAAGTGGAACTGTTATTGGAGTCGGCAGTATTTCTCACTTACCCCATCTATTTCAGATTAGATCCTGCTAATGTGTATATCCGTGTGATCTTTTCATTGCCTGTGGCTGGCACACTATACTGCTTGTTGTCACACCTCAACAGGTACTCCACATCTTACCTCCAGCTTTTTTCACTGGGCTGTTGTATGTTCGTGTTCACTTTTGTCTCCCAAGTGTAGCAAGGGTCTGTTTGCTGTTACTCAAATGCCAGTATGGGTAGCAGTGCATTGTCAGAATCGGCAACAAAATAATATATTAAAATTTGAAAAGAAAATGTTTCAGTCTGAATTTGGGATAAGGAATTCTCTTCTGTTTCATAAAATCGTATATTAAACTGGGATTTAAATGATTAGAGGTAGTGCTTTTTAATCTTAGAGGCTTTCTCATTATCTTAGATTTTAAGTACGATACTGGGATTTCCAGCAGAGAGAAGCAGTTGAGAAAAACATTTTGCTACAGTTAGTTAATTCTTCTCTACATGTGCTATATTCAATGTATCCATTTTAAAACCAAATTAGGCAGCTTTGTCTTCTTTAGAATCTACAGCAAACCCTAGCAGTGCCAATTTTAGAGTGTGCTCACCTCTGTGGGAATATGGTTTTCTAATCTTTATTACATATTAAAATTAAAATAATAAAAAAATGAATTTTGCCCAATAGCAGAAAATACACAGGTTGCTGAAGGATTTTTATAGTTCTTCGGCTTGGTTCTTAAAGCTAAGCAATATAGGTTTTAGAAACAGGTGAAGTAACAAAAAAAAAAAAAAAAAAACAAAAAAACGCCTGTAGAACAGTCTCAGAAGATGATTTGGGATGAAGAAAGGGTCAAATCATTAACCTCTGAGTATTTTGCCTGCAATGTATTGACACATTGCCAAGCGTGATTCTCTCCAGTAGCGGCTGGTTTTTACTAAGAGTGAAAACAAGGTGCAATAAACCAAAAGCCTCCTAAAACCTAGTTTTACCTCCTACAAAAGAAAGTCAGGTACACTGGAAGGTGTAGGGGATCTTCAGGCCTTCTATAGAGATAATTCTAATCTTTGAAATGGCAATTCATTTCTACCTCAAGCAGATCAGTTTTATGGATAGAGCAGTTATTTGTTTTAGCTACCAGACACATCTGTGACTCCACACGTGCCCAGAACTACCTGTTGCAAACCATGAAGTCAAGTACTTCAGGATCCAAAGAAGGAGTGAAAGTCATCTGAACAAATGAAGGAAGCCACAACAGATATTTTCTTCTGAACTACTGGTCTGGAAGTCCTTTGGAGTGGTGTCCAAAACAGGTCAGACAAATTGCATCTTGCAAGTGCTTATTTAATTCCATTGACCAAGGGACACCTAGCTTCAAGGTAGACTGTGTAAGTGTACACTTTGGAAATGTTAAAAAAGAAAGATCCTGTCTTAATTATTGCTTTGTTATGAAAAGAATTGAAATTCACATTCCCTGGCTCTTGACAGTGTCTTTCATGAAGGGGTCACAAGCATAATTATCTTAAACTCAGGAGTCCCTCTCTCCTCTCCCCCATGTGCACAATTTGTAAGTAAACATCTGAGGAATGTTATTTTTCTCCTGTACCTGGAGTTTTTTTTCAAGACAGGAAACCAATAGTGGTTTAGCCTACATATCAAGGAGACAAAAAGAAACAAAGTAAGTAATTTGGAAATGAGTGGATTGAGCCATGGTCTCATTTACCTTCTAAATAATTTATAGTGTCCTTGTTTTTAAAGACAAGAGGAAAGGGGGAGGTGGGCATTGTTTTGTTTGTTTTAAAGTTGGGTTTTTTTAGGAAAAAAGCAAAGAGAAGTGATTTTTGTGTACTGAGAGGGAACAAATCACAGCACATTGTTAATATCTGAGTGCTACTGTATACTATAATGTAATTTGTCCCCAGTATTTCCTATTGGCCAGCAGTTAACAGCTGCAAGATTAGTGTGTTGGAATGCAACTCAGAGCAAAAATACAAATGGTTTCAAGAGAGGAGAAGCAAATTCATGGAAGAGCTCCTCTATAGATGCAAGAGCTATTCAGGAAATTTCTAAACTGGTGAGACTTAGAAACTGGAATTATAGGTGAGGACTAATGCTCTACAAATTACTTATTCTTACTCAGGGTTGGGTCTGATCCAGAGTGGTAGTTCTTGTATGCAACATGGTTTTATGCTGTTTTTTAAAGATCCTTTTACTCTCTTGGATCAAGAAGTGTTGACGACTGGGCTTCACAGCAGGGCTTGGCTCAAATCTCAGCTGTGGGGATGTGAAGGGGAAATTTGCCCACATTTCTGTTATACAGAGCCACAAAAGGGCGAGAAATGATGGAAGTTCAAGAAATTATGAGCTGAATAAGGTACATGAAATTAGCTAGGATTTATGTACATACAGAAGTTTTATGTTACAATTCAAAAGTTGGAAGTTTCTGAAAGAGAAGTTCTTGATAGATACAGTTTATTTTAATGTGGCATCATCCAACATTTGGACACCAGCCTGTAAGACCTCCTGTCACTAGCATTTTTGCAAGCCATTTACTACTGTCACTTTTCCAAATTAATCTGCTTTAGAGCCTGACGCTGCTGGGAAACCTGCTGCTAATAATAATGATTACTTCTGTTGTCTGGGACATTGATTTGTACATACAGTGGTTTTTGCACTAGGACTTGTACCAGTCTTTCTTCCCGTCCTCAAATTTTCTTTTTCTTTCGTGGTATCTGCTCCCAGTGGTAATTTTACTGAGACTGAAAGCAATCTGAAGCAATGAAATGCCACTGTTAATTTAATCCTTTTTTTTTCTTTTTATGATCTGAAATTTTGAATATGTTCTTCCCTGCTTACTGGAATTAAAAGTGACCTGTTGTTTTTCCATTGTCTCCCCTCTTAGGAGACACGGTTCTTGGGGAAAAATAGAAAGAGAGAAGGACATTTGCTTTCACAGAATTCAGTGAGTTAAGAGCTGTCATCCCTATGCACTCTCATGCTTCAGAGTTCATATAGATTATGGCCTGGATGTTCAAAAGCAGTGACTTATGTTCTCTTTGTCTACACTGAAGAGCTGCTAAGGTAACTTCAGGGAAGGGCAGGGCTGCTTACAGAAAGCCTTGACAAGGTGCCTTTTAGGAAAACTGATAGCAAGTTAGATATGCAAATGTGGAGGCACTCAAACTATCTGGTGCTTTTAAACATCAGTTTTTACAGTAATAGGTCTGTCTCATCCTGCATGAATTCAGTACTTCCCTTTATATCAAACAGCAGAAGCCTAAAAATATCTAGGGATACAACGCACAGGGTTTCCTAACTAAAAGTGACTTAATCCTTAGTCATTTTCAGAGAGCAATTATTATAAACCCACTCATCCCATGTGTTAGACAGTCATAGACAAATCAGCAACACAGCTTAATATAAATCTTCTGAATGACAAACTGTTCTTTGCCCATATTTAGCTCATGCTAATTATAAAAGAAAGTGAGATAGCTGTAGTGATAACAAGGATGCACAAAGCAGTTAACTCTCAGTTATCAATGGGAGGATGATCTGTGGTGTGGTTTAGCTGTATTGTGTGTACAAGGCAGCCCATCTGGCTCCACCTTGACCAGTCCCTCTGTGGAGGCAATCTCACCGTGTCTCCAAAGCAGTCTGTGTCATACAACCTTCCATAACTTTGCAGATAGTAGGGACAATAATACCACTGCCCTTTCTTTTCGTTTCTCTTGTACACTTGTTCTACTTTTCAGTAGTCTAATGTTAATATTTGCTCGCTTGGGCGATTGCACTGCTTTGTTTCCTTATAAGATGAAAAATAATAAAATATAATACTAAATAATTTATTAATCTGTGTACATTTAACTTTGATACATATAACGTTAGCTACAAACATACCCCTCCTAAATAGCTTGTAATTATTATTTTATTCTTATTTAAAAATAACAATTAAAAAAGTTTCAGAGTTTCCTCCATATTATTAATTCTTTCTGAAATATCTTGCACTCATGTACCTGGCATGTCTTTTGTCTCTAATTTCCCCCCCCCCCAGAAAACACGGTTTTATAAAAACCCCCCCAGAAATACAGGTTTTACTGTGTCATCTTTAAGAACACTGCAATCCAAATGAAAGCATCACAAAGCCTTTGCAGAAGAAAATATTAGTATTATTTTATGTAGCTGAAAAATATCTGTTATTCCTCTCTAGCAATACATAATTCCAGAAGTATAAAATGACATCTTTGTCCTCTGACTTAACTGGAGAAAATACAACAAATTTGAAACATCTAATCTTCATGAGAGCCTTTCATCTTAGTTTTCATTTTGCATACTTGTATTATAAACTCCATTAGGCCTATCAAGAATTAAGTATACTCCTTAAGTGTAACTTCCTTCAGAACAGAGAAAATTCTTGTCTGAGAATAGTTGCCAGTTCATGTTTGATCTATTTAGACATTGCACTACTAACTCTCAAACTCATCTATGCAGAAGTATACTGTGGATGCACTTCAGAAAACTGGTGTGCTATAGGAATATCTTGGAAGTATACAATATCCCACAGGTACACATTATGCATATATCTTGAAGTATTTCTAAATAAAAGCCATGGCATTAGGAAAAGAAATTATTTTACAAAACAAACAAACAAAAAGCAGCGAAGGTTATAAAGGTAGATGTGTCAGAAAAGAAAGGTTTTGGATTATTACAGAATCATATATCTGTAAAGATAGATGGATTTCTCCCTAGGACTAGTACCAAGTTGTAGACACTTACTTACACTGCATGGTCAGGAACTTGTTCCTCCTGCCAGCCATACATCTTCAGACTATATTAATGAGAAAGATCTTTTGAACAAAAAAGAATGCTAACTTGCATACTTATGCCCTTGCTTATGTTTTCATTTAACTTCAGAATATCTTCTTTTTCTTGAAAACATTGACAGTCAATTTTCCAGGAAGAAGTTTCCTTCCTGGGCTGCCTGTTGCTCTTATTTGTTTTTGAATACTAATGTTCTTTAGACAGGATTGGTGTAGATGTCTTCTATCTTATCCTTAAACAATTAGCAAGTCATTAACCTATAAGTAAAATGTTCTTTCTTACCTAGTACAGCAATACAGATATTTCAATAGGAAGTTATTTCCATTTGTTGAACTTCATATTTTGCAGAAAGATATGAAACAACAGCTATGATTTTTGCAAAATTCATTTATACAAGTAAAGCAGATTAATACTTAATTTCATTACAGGCTGGTAACTGAGACCAGATACAATTGCTTATCACTGTCTCTGAAGTGATGGCCACTTTTATGATACCTGACTCCAGCTTTTTTCTGTAAAGGACCTTGTAACTTTCTCATTTTTTTTTCCAAGTACAGAATAAGGACTGGTCTAAAACAGAAAGAAAAGGGAGAGAAATAAATAAAGAGTTATTCTGAGAAAAAAAAAAAAAAAGTTTCCAAGCTTTAACATGTTCAGGTTATAAATAACCCAATTTATCACTGGTTACACAGTAGATCTTAAGTTGCAAATTCTTAACATGAGGATGAATTGCTTCTGAACATTTTCTCCAAAGAGCGAACAAAATAAACAAGCAAAAGCTTTACATAGATACCATTTAAGTCAACTTGAATGGTGCCAAGAAAACTGCTGTTCATTTTTTTTAGTTTTACTAACCTTCCCTGTTTCTCTGTTACTGATGGAATCTGAGACTGAAGACTGCAATAGCCTGTTTTTTTTCTCACTCATGCTGCTATTTAAGATTCAAAAGCTATTGCATAACTGTCACTACTTGCTGACCATTTGCACTGTCACTTTTATATCGATTTTTTTTCCTCTTGGCATGTGAAGATCCTCTTGCAATGTTTCTTGCTCTGTTGCCCTGTGAAGCAGCACCATCCAAAATGATGGGAATGGAAGCCTCTTCATGCTGTCGGAGAGTGATGAGGGGATATTGATACTCTATTTTAAACTGGATATAATTGCTCACAACTGCAGTTTCTCCAGCATCTAGATGGATTCCTTTCATAAGATACCATATGCTTTTTTTCTGGAATAAATTACTTAAGGTTTAAGAAAGCTTAATTAATTTTATAAAGGAGAATGCACTATAGCTATTACTGGAATACACCATGCCACTCAGCAAGCTGGTAACCAATGTTTCCATAACCTCCTAATCATAATATAATTATAGGAATTAGAGAATTAAAAAGAATAATTAGCTCCTGTAATCCACCATTCTTGTCGATGCTTTTTTGTACAGAGGAAAATCATCTTCTCCAATGAACTGACATCTTATACACTTTTAAATGACTGTTTTCCATCTTTTCCCCATTGAAGAATATTATACATTGCAGAAGAACTGTTAATTTCTTTTTTCTCTCAAAACTTCATAGATCAGTTCACATGTAAGCTTTTAAACTGCTGGCTTTCTTGCTTTTCTAAAGTAGCCTTGCATATCCTATGTATCAATTTTACCTTTATCCCCTTTCCAATAGAGATATTATGTCTGTAGGTAGTGTTCTGTTGTAGTACAACTTAGCCAGCCTCCATATACTGTGTTTCATGCTCAAATCGAAGCTGAAAAATGGAGAGTGAATTCAGTAATCTGAAAGGTGATTGGGAAGGACTTCAGCTCATAAATCAACTTTTGATTTCTTATTAGCATACAGCTTGCCATCAAGAATCCCATTTATCTGTTTTGTTTTTTTGTCTCAACTATGAAGCTGTATTTGTGCCCTTGAATATTTTAAGAATACTGGCAGCTGAAAGATAGATACAACATACAGTCCTAATGTCGTCCTTACAGTGTGGGGGATTCTGAGATTTAAGAAGTTAAAAATCACTTTCACAGTGGAGCTTATAAACTGAGATAGAAGCTTAGAGGCTATGATTATCTCTACCTTGACAAACAATTTGGTGCAATATCAGCAGTCCAATAGACTGACCTGGTTTGTGTTGAGGCCTGAATTTTGATGATGTTTGCATTTTGGAGTTTTACTTCAGAATAGATTTAGACTGGTCCTTGTGACTGCACACTCCTTCCATGTACATGGCTCAAAAATGCCTAAAGGGAGCAGATTTGGTGCACATCTTTTTAAAAGGAGTTTAGGTCATATCAAGACTCCTCTGAAAACTGTCTATACATGGTAAATATAATAGAGCAGAGGATTACCCACAGAACTGCACTGCAGCTCTGAACAGCTTGGTGAAATCTGTAGGAAGAATTTCTTTTAATAGGCTATAGATTCATGGTTTATTAATATGGCCCTCCTTGTATTAATTCACCTTGTAGAAAATAGCAGAGGAAGAGGTAAAACAGAATATCTCAGACCTAAATGCTAAGGGAAGAGGAGATTTTCAGCAGCTTAAATAGAGAGCAGGGTCAAGCAAGCACCTACATGCCCCGACATGCCCTGCGATATCTTCTTAATCTCAGAAGAAGCATAGTTTCTGCTGCAGTTTTGACCTCTGTACATCCTATTCACCACCAGTGGAGCCTCTGTACTGGGGTAGAGGGAAATTTGACCTCAGCTAGTATGAGCAGTCTCAGCTCTAGTCAATCGTGGTGATCTTTAAAACAGATGTTTTAAAAATTATTGTATGTGGAGAGTGCCAGTTACCACTGAAAGACTCACTAGTATTGTGTTTTTGTAAATTTGGAACTTCATCAGAAGTTCCAAAGTTTGACAGAGTATGGGATGTGTATAATTTGTGTCCTGAGCTCTGTACTGACTATGTAGTCATGAAGACAGTGGTACTGTTTTCATAGTGCTTACATTGTGACTAATGTTCCAGAAACTACTGATGTCTTTTCCAGCATATTCTCGTTCATGTATCTCAGAAACAAAACTAACAAAAAAAAAACACAAAACCCAAAGCCACAACTCTACTTTATTGTGCAGAACATTTTCCTTGAAGAGATAGGTGGCAGTGAGTTTTAAAGTCTCCACTAAAAGAAGGTTGATAAACAACAGTCTATTTTTACAACTAGAAAACTACTGCTGCAACATAAATAAAAGAACCAGCTTAAAATTAAAACTCTTGACTAAGGCAAAATCGTGGATGGTGAACGAACCTATAAGGTAGATAGGGAAGGCTTCAATCACTTTTATGCAATTTGAGACAGGCTAGAGTATCCCATCCATTCTGCAAGTTCAAGGACACAGGTCTCCCAAACCTCGTTGTACCCACCCATCCCACAAAGTGTCTTGTATAAATGCAACTGAAATGGCACTTGATGCATTAGCATCTGAACTGAACCATAGGCAGCGTCTCCTGCCATGATGGCTTGGGGTTAGTTTTACAAGGGCATGGGATATGTGCATTTATTAGATTGAACATGAATAATAGTATTGCTCTCATTTTTTCTGTCACTAATTAAGTTCTGATGAATGTGTAGTGCTTCTAAATAAGTTATTTGAAATGCCACAGATTGTAATTTCTTCCACAAGTTTCTTGGGACTATCCTGGGCATGGACTCAGTTTGTCTTCTTGTGAAAATTAAACAACTTATTCCACGTTTGTTTAGGTAAAAGCCAGTAGACCAGGAGGACACACATGTATTGTATTTCCCTACTTTTTCTGACAAAAAGCCTGAGATATAACAGGTTCAGAAATGAATATTCTGCTCAAGTTCTGATGCTGTGCCCACTACCTCATTTTCTGAGTACTTACACAGCTTTATAATTTTTTCTTAGCATCTCTTCATAAATTATAAAATTCCTCATAATAATTTCTCAGGTATTTCAATTTCATTTTTGAGAATGAATTTACAGATTAAGATACCTACCTATATGCATCTACATGTGAGGCAGACTCCTATATTC
>NW_010130293.1:45217-54883 GCF_000699245.1 Pterocles gutturalis
AGTCAATACAGGTATAGTCAACACAGGGGACTCCAGAGAATTATTCATCTCATTCTGAATTAGACACCACTATGAACTAGTTATATCTTTTGCCTTTTTCCTGACTCAGAAAAACAGTTTTAGATGATCAGTTTCTTTGTCTATGAAAGCTAAATGTGTCATGGGGGGATATTTATTCTGCACTGACATTCCAGGAATTACTAGAATCTTATCCACACAGACGCATTGCAAGTTAAGCATTTGTAGACATTTTTCTTTCAATAAAACATTCTGGGTCATCCATTGAGACATTTTGTACTTATGGCCAGATGTAAAGATGACTAAATAATCATGTTCCATGGCTGAAGTGTTTGAGAAAATCTTAAAAAATTGCTTAAATATTGGGTCATTCCTAGTAGGTATGCTAATAAGTCTAAAATTCGTATGAGGATATGTATACTTCAATGTTGCCTTTCAGAGAGACCCATGCCACCCCAAAATACACGTAGTGCTTACTGCACTGACTGTTTGAGGGATGATGACCACACTATCTGTATGGTTCAATTGCATTCCAAAACATGCAGTTTATCCACCTAAAAGCATCTTTGGAAAAAACATAAGAAACTTAAAGATTGAAGTACATGAAGTCACTCTCTGTTAGCAGCAAAATTGTACACGGGAAGGAGAGGTTGTATACTGTCTCTTTTTTCTGAGGACAGATGAAGTTACAGCTTTCCTGCTCTTCTATGTATTGATCTTTATGAAAGAAGGCATAGATGTAAGGGATATATTCCAATTATTTTGGCATGTTCATGTCTTGATTTGGTATTCCTCATCGCATGCTTACTTGAGAGAAAGATTACCAGGGAAAAGATCTATCTGAGCATCACTATGACAGTCTATTAGTGAAATAAACTGTATTTCATTAGCACTTATCATGACATTAATAATGATCTGAGTTAATGGAATGCAAAAATCAACCAGTTAACAGGAATTTAATCCACAGAAAAGTAATTTAACAGCACTGACAAGTATACCTAATGTGAAACATAAAAGACAACCTTTCCTTTGTTTCTTGAATGGTGGAATTATCTCTGTAACATGCAGAAACTTCAGTAATTTGAGTTTCCTGGAGAAAACAAGTTTGAATGGTTGAAGAACGTTACTCTAATGAAGTTATTTACTTCTTAATTAAAAATGAAAATAAGTAAAACCAGGTTTAACACTCTGTGTCTCTGGAACAACATGACTAGGTTCTCCTTTCTCTTGCATTATACCATTCGTCATGGACTTAAAATTAGGGGGATAGGTCCCTTTTTTGTCATTAGTCCTAGTACTTCACATGTGGTTTGTTTTCAACAGTGATATTTTTGTTTTCTATCTGATAAGGAAAAACACCTTAGTTATTTTGAAATGTGTTTTCTTGTGCTTACATAGAGATCTCAAAATGCATGTCCAAGTGTATGTATTAACTTACAATTCAGCTTCAAAAAGCAGTGGGATATTAATAAAGTATCTGCAGCTAACTCACCTTCACAGGTAGTGTCATCTAAAACATCTCATCTTTAATACATAATTCTTTGTTATGGAAATAAATCAAAGGTGTTCCCAAATTGTACTTGTGATAATATCTTTTGCTCATCTGACCCTCCATTTATGGCAAAATTTTATCATCTATGAAAAAAAGATAATGAATTAAAATCTTTTATTAAACTATTTCTTTGAAGTAAGCAAGTTCATACTTTTTATATTCTTATATAAAGCAAATTACAGAGTTTTCTGTGCTGTGCTATATGCTTTGTTTGGTATGAACTTTAACTTGGTTAAAAAAGTATTTTTAATTAAGTAACCCAGTGACAAACCTTAGATTTACATTCACTGTTCATGGAAGACATATACTTCCAGTTTTGTGTCCCTCTATACTCAACTCCATGCATATCAAAAATGATGCTATCAATAAGTGTAGCCACTTTTGCAGACAAATTTATTTTCATAGAATAAGACCATACTTTGAGTTGGAAGGGACCTTAAAAGATCATCTAGTCCAATCCCCCTGCAATGAGCAGGGACATCTTCAACTAGATCAGGTTGCTCAGAGCCCCATCCAGCCTGACATTGAACGTTTCCAGGGATGGGCATCCACCACCTCTCTGGGAAACCCATGCCAGTGTTTCACCACCCTCATTGTAAAAAGGTTTCTTCCTTATATACTGGGAACTCATTCTCTGCTGTACTAATAGCTGGTTTGATCAAACTATTGATTTTCACTCTGTAGAGGAACACTAAGATGTTACAGGATCGTCATAGTAATTCCTTTACACTGTATTCGGCTACTACCATGAAGCATAGACAAAAAACCATACTTTATTTTCCTGTACTTTTCCAAACAGACTTTTTTTTGTCTGTTTTATTTAGCAAACGAGGGGAGAAGGAAGCAGAGGCATAACAGTGCTGAACTTTGACCGACTACATTATAACAGCTCCTCAGCTGTGATTTGCTTGTAATTAAATGTATAGAAATACGCACATATCAGGGAAAAAATAACACAAAGGTACCCCTTTTTACATTCACATACACTTACTTGGATTAAAAATGGATTTAACAGAAGTAAACAGCATATACCCATATGAAGCTAATGTAAATGAGAACAGAAACAGCCCCAATTTTCTACTGTTAAGCATCAGCAATTCACCTTAATACATTGGAATGCTTATGGATTTTTTGAGATATACAAGTTCAAACTTAAATACCCTCAGATACATGCCTTTCTTCTTTTACAAAACCCATCCAAAGAGATCTTTCAACTACATTTTCACGAGGATAATTTCTTTCCTGGCTGAATCAGTACTTCAGTAAAATAGAAATAAGATGAAAATTTTTGTTTAAAGAGTGGTGAACACCACTAGAATATCCAGTAGGTTCAAGAAAGTTTTTAGTTTCTTTTTTTTTTTAAACAAATGAGATATTGTCCATACTAGTTTTTTAAAATGCCTAATTTGTCATGAAAATATGAGTTAGAAATTACTTGGTTATTGTGTAGTACTTTGGATGTTCTGCCTCACTATTGTTCACTCTAGAAGTATGCTCATTGGTTTCGTTACTGGGGCAATTAATAATGCTGACTATAAATTTCTCAATAAACACTGGTAAAATGGAAAAATTTTGAGTCAGTGTGCACTGTAACTAATATTCAAAGCTAAAAAACAGTAACAGGACTTGAAATGCACTTCCTCATATTCTGTTCTGTCATCTTCATTATCTTGTGGTGATAAAGAACTACAGTTAAGAACAATTTAAATCATTTTATATGCAGACTGAAGTGAAATTTTCGTGCTCTTAGAACACTCAATTTGTTGTATAATAGATTGATATGTGGAAAAAAAGCTAACAAATTGATTGAATTCCATTTTTCCCAAACAACTTTCTCTCATCCTTCAAAGAAAAAAAAGCTCATAAGGATTCATCTCATGTTGTATTACAAGCAGATCGGAAACACTGTTTTTAACTGCTCAGCCATATGCGAATGTGACAAGGTTAAACTAACTTCTGACATGTTCATCATTAACATTTTGACATTCTCTTAACCTGTCTGTACAGAGAAAGAGGAATTCATCAGAGATAGGTAAATAAAAAAGTTTTCTCTCTAAATTAATCTAATGACACACTTTCATGACAAATTTTCTAAATCATTTTCAGCTTATACTTTCCTCTCTGTGGGTTCAATTATCTTTGTCATAAAAAAGAGCTTTTTTTTATAGACAACCTTTAGCCATTTTTCATGGCCTAATTTAACTATAAAGCTGTTAACACCACATTTTAAAGATGAAGATAGCTTGCCTTTTAACCTATTAGAAATTTTCAGATTAGATATTATAATATTCATAGATATAACCTTACCAATTATGAAGAAAAACTCTGAAAACACAAATATGGCTTAACCTTGAAACCTGACTGGGGTTCAGATAGAGCAGAAGCTGCCATGTCATACCAGTGCTTTGTCTCAGGAAGTTCTGTGATTTCTTTGATTTACTGAGATGACACTTGATAGCCAGGTTTTTCTGAGTCTTTTATCTATTTTGTTGTAGCTAATTTTACTGCCAGTTACCTCTGATGTTTCAGATACTTCCCCCCCTCTATTTACACTAAATACACTAAAATGATTCCTCTCATTTGTTTTGAAAAGTGGATGGATTTTGGTTGCTTTATTACCTTGCTGCTTTGCTTTGCTAATTTTGCTCTCAAAAGTTAGAATGTTAAAAAAAAAAAAAAAAAAAAAAGAAAATAACATACTTACATAGTTTACTGACTTTTTTTTGAGCATTCGAATAATCAGTAATATTCACTGTAGGGGTAACAGACATTTCTGAGGTGGAAAAGAGTCTCTGAATTTAAACCATATTGCTAAATTACATGTAGTACTTTCACGGAGGAGTCTTCTATAGACATTAGCAGAGCTAGAAGAGTCAACTCACCTGAGCAAAATGGTTTCAGTTAGCTAAGGTTTCCCAAACATAAACTGCTGGCTGGAGTACAGCTATCCACACCACCAACAGGAAGGACTATACACCAGTGTTAACAGCTAAGTCTTTTACAAGGTGATGCAAATAAATATCTCTCTTGCTTTCCCCTGTGGACTGTGTATTCAGAACACAGGAGAGAACGTTTTAGAAAGGAAAAGGAGCAACTTTTACCTATATTTGTGAAGATTTGCAATGAGCTAAGACTTTTTTTAGTTAGAAAGCAGGGTAATCTTACCCGCCTGACATGATCACTGGGTCAAAGTCCATCCTTCTTGCCTCATTACATAGATTTTCATTATGGCACTTGCTCCACACTTTTGGGACAGAAGTCTTCTCTGCCTAAGTAACCTCTTTCCCCGGATGCCTTTTCCCTTTGTGGAAAATCCTACCATAGTAGCAATACAAGGCTTCAGGTATCTGGGAGGTAAAGACCTATGGCAGTCACCTGGGACTCACTCACTTAGAAAACAGCAGCATAAAGCAGCAGCAGCATCCCATCCAGTATTGCCTAGTGTATTGACTTAACTGTCACTGCAAGCTCTTTAAGAAAATGCCTTGTAATATATTTGAAAATGTTGTGTAAACACCAAGCACACTGCATAGCTATTACAGCTTACTCAGAGAAAGCACATCTAAACAGCTAGGTGTTCTGTGAATATCCGCAGACTCAAGGCTTATCAGGTAAACAAGGGAAACAAATTGCAGTCATTCTCCATTATGCTTCTGTTGCATGTTTGCGGGTTGATTGCACTCCCAGAATTCACAACTGAAAATTTTTAACAGGGCTTTTCAGCTGACCACACCATCTGACACCTTTAAAAGTGGGGAAAGCCAGATTGTAGCCTAAAAATCCTTGTAGAACAACCTTAGCAGAAAGGGAGGAATGTCTTTATTTAAGCACCTGTACATGTAGCCTAAACGCCAAAAGCACCCATATATATGAGCATCTAAAGCTGGACACAAAGAAATCACTGGACATTTATTTTGCCCTTGCCAAGCTATAACTTTAAAGGGAGCGGCAGAGTGCTCAGCACTTTAGAAAAATCAATGCTCTCAGCAGTTCATAGTTAGGATTTAGGAACCTCCTTTGAGGTACCATTTTTGTGTTCTTAACTACCAGGCTTAAAGCAGACCTTTAATGGAAAGTCACACCTATTTTTCTCAGCTCAACAGTCTGAAAGCTGACAAGGTGAGACATCTTTGTATCCCTGAATAAATTGCTGTGTGTTTATTTTTGGGGAGCTTTAGTTGCAACTTGTCAATTTAATGCTCTCCCAGAGAGTGGTGTCATGAGCAGTGTCATATGAGGATGAAGAGTAAAGGTTTTTGTGGCCTGCTTAAATGTGGATTTAAGAATGAGAAAAAAAATTTAAAATGGTCTTTTATGTTCATTTCAGTAATTGCTGAAATAGAATTGAAGTGTGTTTACAGATTCCTACATTGAACTCTCACACCACCGCTGTCACAAATCACATAGCTTTTCAACAATGGGTCATTTCTAGCACTCAGGAATGGGAGATTGTTTGAAATGAAATGTTGCTTTGAATTCACAATGATGCATTTGTTGCTTTTAATATGCTTTTAGGTGGCATTTTTGTCATTGTACTGAGTGTTGCTTATTTTGCTTTGTAGTATTACAGGGAAAAGGAAGCAGAGCTTTTACCAAAGATTTATTTTAAAAGTATAGAGAGTTTGCACTTAAAATTCAGCTGACATGCAGGGGTTTTTTTGGAGTACCTATGCATTATACATATGTAATCTGCAGAACTTTTAAAAAAAATTATGCAAAATCATAGTAAGTGTGATAATATCATTACTGTTTCAAGTAGAGACTTATAAAGATGGAGGAAAAGGAGAGGTAAATAGTGTGTAGCTCTGTTCTTGACATAGCAGAACAGTCTTTCTCCCCACATTCATTTAGCTTAGGGTAGTATCTATCCGAATGGACTGACATGCACTTCAATAACAATGTATTGCTGAAAGGAATGAGAATTCATCCTAAAAATCTGGATTTTCTTGTCTTTTAGTCATAGTAGCTATGAGTCAATGGTCCTGCTCTTCAAACAAACCAAAATAATTTCAGCTGGCTAAGAATTCTCTCACTGATTGTCTTTTAAAATATCAGTCCAGTTGAGGGCTTTTCATATCACTGAAACAGAGATCCCTATCCCACCTAAACTTTACAAACATGCAATGCTTTCTACTTTTTCCTCCTGCTAGATTTTAATCCCAACTGCTATTTGCTTTTTAAATTATAATGTCAGTTTATACCTCATGGGATCTGAAAGAAAGACCTTGAGAATGATGAAGGAAATATTCAAAACATTCACTGTATCATATTAACAGTTCCTGGATACGTGGATGAGTTCAGAAAAAGAAAGCCTCAGGTAGAGAATTCACATAAAAAGATGGGTGTTTGTTGCCCATGCTGCAAACTGAAGGGAACTTAAGAAGGAAGAAGGTTACAGATGAAGTATGAAAAGTTCTTGACTGATCGAGGAGTGATGGATATAATGAACCAGCATTTCTCAGTGTTACTGGCTTCCTAAAAAGGTGGTCTGATCTAGGTGTTCCTGCTCCGGCAGGGGGATTGGACTAGATTATCTTTCGAAGTCCCTTCCAATCTCTAACATTCTGTGATTCTGTGATTCTGTGATTCTGTGAAATGATGACTGAATGCTAAGAAAAACTGTTAGGAAGCTCTTAAATTCCTTGATCAAAAGCAAAGACAGCTCAAATATCCACTTGGAGAATGTGAGTCATACTTTGAAAAGGCCCAACCTCCTAATTTTCTCAGAATTTAGACGTTTTTCAGCTCCATGATCTCTGTTCACAGTTGGTGTTATTTTGAAACTTTGCTGCAAATGATGTATCATGGAACTGCAGAGATAGAAGATCTTGCATAGGGCATTTGCCCATAAGGAAATATTATGCATCCTGTACATTGTAGGGCCAGATGACCTGTGGAGCTCTTCACAGTGCATGTGATCACAAATAAAATAGTGCAAGCTTTTTGTTACAGACTTATGCTTACAGAAATAATGCTTGTGTATCTACTTTAACATCACTCTGCTGCAAAATGTTAAAAGTCAATGGAAAATTAATCTATTATCTTCAGCTTTGTACAGAAAAAAAAAATGCACTGTAATTCAGCTAAAAGTTTAAGTTAGTTATCTGCTTGTTAGCCCTCCATCTTTTATTCTTTTTAGAGTATATGATCCTAACTATTAGCTCAACGAAAGCTCTATGGCTATTTCTTTGGTTAGTTATTTGTATTAATCAATGTTATGGCCTTGAACCCTGGCTAGCAGAAAAAGGCCATACAGCCACTAGCTCACCCTCCTCCCTCCCACAGATGGAGGAGAGGATTAAAGGTGTAAAGGGAAAAGAGACTCATGGATTGACATAAGAACAATTTAATAACTAAACTACAAGAAAATTGAAAAGAATTATGACTGTAGTGATAGTAATACATACAAATATACAAATGAGAGATACACAGTGATACTGCTCACCACCTGATGACCAAGGCTCAGCCCATTCCCAGCTAACAATCCCGGAGCAGGGAGAGGTCCAAAACTGCAGTGCCAGAATGGAGATAAGAGCTTGAGTGTCCAAGAGACCAAGACAGCCCTGAAAGAGGGGCAACCCAGAGGGAGACAACCCAGAGAAAGGGAGAAAACTTACTTATGGGCAGATCCTCACCTATATACTAGGCATGACATGCATGATATGGAATAGACTATTGGCCAATTTGTGTCTCAATCCTAAACTTAAGGTTGAATCCTAGGCTAGTAATTGGGGCTGTGCTCCCTCCCAGCTTCTCCTGCACCTGAAGGCACTGGCATAGCAGAGAAGCTGAAGAGTCCTTGACTATCCTGGCAGCAGCTATAAACATCGGTGTGTTATCAGCCTTCTCCTCAGTACAAATCCAAAACACAGACTCTCAATAGCTACTGTGAAGAAAGTTAACTCTGTCTCATCCAAAACGAGGGCATTCTGTCTGATTGCAATGGTATATATTTTGATTTCAAAAATAAGATGCAGCTTGAATGATTTAAGAGATTTTTATTCCACTGTGGCAGCAAACAATGAAAGCATTAGGATTGTAATATGAAGATTAAAGAGTGTAAAGAATATTCAAAAACAATTCAAAAGATATCTTTAGCATTGCAGATGTAAACATTACCACGTCTTATTTTTCAGTTACTGGAAGCCAAAGTAGAAAACATAGTCCCCTTAACTGCCTATCTGATGAAAATGAGACACTTGCAATAAGCTTCATAGCAGCAGAGAGCCACCTCAAGTACCTCATATTCTTACTGAAGAGCAGGATTTAACTTAAATGTCATTCTTCTCAGAGGCCTTGGTACTTAACTCAGTTCTGCAGAGAAGCATTCCTGTCAGATTGGAATTCATACTTCTAAACTCTGTCACAGAGTTTGAAATTGAAACTGTTCTCTTAAAAAAAATAGAGTGGAGGATCAGTCTTTTGAGACATGATGGTGGGACCATTTGTGTTGTTACTTCTGCTGCTGCACTCTGGAAGGAGTAGGGCTAGACTCCAGGCATACTTAGACTGGGAGGACATAAATTTGCCTTCGTCTCCAAAAGATTGCTGGATGTCAGCTGCAAACTCTTAAGAACTTTGTGCCCCTCTCTAGAAATAATGTAATATATATTGGGCCATAAAGAGGGCAAACAAAAGAGCACGATTCTCTGGCCTGCTATGAGGGTACTGACCTCAAAGAGAGAAATTCTGATTAGTAACTATGGTTCCTAAGACTGCTGAATATATTTCATGTACTGCCCATTTATTGCAAGTTGTAGGAAGGTGGTGGGAGACAGGGGAGATGCTGGATTCCCAAGGACAACAGAAGGTGGGGAAAAAATGTCAGTGGAACAGAGGGACCGTGGGATATCTAATAGGAGGATGTTATGGTGCACAGACTAAAGCTGACTCAGTGAGTCATAGTTCAGACATGGGAAGCAGTAGTGGGAAATATCCATTAGAAAGAATTTAAAAATATACAAAGTCAGTGGAAGACAAGAAAAAAAGGAAAAAAAAATCAGTCAAAAGGTTCAGACATGTCACTTGTCAGTTGTGCTACTACCACTTATCACTACTACCACTCCATTGTAACTAGTGGAGTCCCCCAGGGTTCG